>NC_054709.1:5346820-5646820 GCF_016097555.1 Gigantopelta aegis
ACAAATTACTTGATCTACTCTTTAAAACTCTATTTGGTTTCCTAATATATAAATAAATACGTAGTGTCGCCTCCGTTATCAAGTTAATGTCGCCGTCATGTTTTACAAATATGTTATCTTATTTTGTATATAAAAGGAGAATATTTATTTAAAGGGACTGTCCCGAGTTTGTTAGTACTGATAAGATATAGCCAACTAACAGAGACGTTTTAAGGACTAATATTGCATATTAAAAAAATAGTTTCTGCATATAATATCAGTGGCTATATATTAAATGTATTTCTGATCTTGCTAGTAGTGTTTGTATAATGTCAAACTTCAGTTTGTTACCAAATACATGTAAATGATTTATTTGTTTGTGTCGCCATGGTTTTATAGCTAAACACATGTTCATGAATGTATAATTACATAGTTTCCGCTTTTATACGATTTCCTCAGTTCTGATTGGACAATGTCGAAGAAAAACTGAATGCTATCCTTCGATAAACCTCAGGAAATGACGTCATTACGCCAACTGGGGCGAGACGCAGCCCAGTGGTACAGCGCTCGCTCGATGCGCGGTTGGTGTTGGATCGATCCCCGTCGGTGGGCCCATTGGGCTATTTCTCGTTCCAGCCAGTGCACCACGACTGGTATATCAAAGGCTGTGGTATGTACTACCCAGTATATGAGATGGTGCATATAAAAGATCCCTTGCTACTAATCGAAAAAGAGTAGCCCATGAAGTGGCGACAGCGGGTTTCCTCTCTCAATATCTGTGTGGTCTTTAACCATATGTCTGACGCCATATAACCGTAAATACAATGTGTTGAGTGCGTCGTTAAATAAAACATTTCTTTCTTTCTTTCATTACGCCAGCTTGGACGTTATTACGTTAAAACATGTCATGGAAAGGACGCTAGAAGCTGATTTATGTGTATTTTTAACTAAATAATTTTATGATGTGTCCAGGCGCTTGTGCAGACATTTTAGAAGACGGTGTGGCTAGCGAAATTTATGAGTAGTTAAGACATGCTTCCCGGGAAAAGTATTGTAAAAAAAGAGAAAAAAATTTGCTTGATCAAGAGGAGGGTTCGACTGCCATAACCCACCCTTCGCACAAGTTCCAGTCTTTGTAAATATACAAAATCTGTTTGTCATTTTTAAAATTAATTTATCGATGTACAACTGTCACAAAGTTGAAACTGCATACAATTGCGTAGCGTAGTGAAGGATTTTAGACTGTACACCTCAGAAAATGACGTTATTACATCAAATGGGACGTCATTGTGTAAAGCAGATCATGGGAATGGACGTTAGAAACTGATTTATGAATCACGTGCTGTTTAACTAAATAAGTTGTGCTGTTTCTAATTATAAGAACTGTTCGTCATTTTTATTATAGTACACAATGTATAACCGTCACAAATTTAGTATAACACTGCTTCGCTATGCTACGCGATTTTATACAATTTGTGACTGTTATACATCGATAAATTCGCAAATAAAATGACGAACAATTCTTATATAAATACTGTAATAAATCTGTCCAGTTATTTGTATCTTCTGATGATGCAAACTATTGTAGTATTATTTAAATCTTCATCTATTAATGTCGTGTGTTTCGGTATATTTAATATCATATATTAGGAATAAAAATTGTATTATGCGAGCCTCTAATTTATCAAATTCTGAAAGTATGTGATGTGAAAAATATGTATGTATGTATCTGTATGTGTATGTATGTGTGTGTGTATGTGTGTATGTGTGTTTGTGTGTTGTGTATGCCTGTGTGTGTGTGTGTGTGTGCGTGTGTGTGTATTTCGTACGTACGAAATTATTGTGATACCAAATCCAGTTTGGGCCACTTACAAACATCAGGACGACCAAAAACACATTGAATATACAGACACTGATATTGTAAACAAGAAAATATTTGTTTAACATGTAATATTAATCGTTAAATGATTTTATTACTGGACAATATCTTACAATGGCAGCAAACTCAGGAATGTCCTTAATGTATTTGAGTTATAACAGAGTTTTATTTTGTAAGTTCAAATGGAAAATATACTGAGGTATGTATGCGCGTCTTATAGACTAGAAATATGCGAAGACATGTTCAAGATTTTTATTGCGTTATAGTTTACAACTTATCGGCATTATAGCAATAAAAACATTAATAATGCGGAACTGTTTAAAGGTTAAACAAGGTATGTAAAAATTACATAAAATAAATTTTAAGTAAGGGTATGTAAAAATTTACACATTTTTAACACCACCACTTGAGCATAATGATTTATTAAGCATCAGCTATTTATGTCCAACATAAGGATATACTGATATATAGTATTATAGGAAACCCGCTACGTTTTCCATTAACAGCAAGGGATCCTTTAGATGTATGTTTTCCCACAGATATGACAGCACTTACCACGGACTTTAATATTCCAGCCGACTGCCAATGGTTGGGACGGGGTGGATCTTCGTAAAATGCAATCACTTAGTTATTAAAATTACAAGTGTTTAATATTTTAAGTTAATACGGTTTTTTTTTTTTTTTTTTTTTTAAGTTACACATTCTTTACAACTTGTTGCTTCAGTAATCAATGTTGTCAAATTTAATGTATTGTGGGCTACATTGGTGTATGCATTAGGTCAAAATATATTTAGCGGGAAATAAAAAGGTATGTAGTACGTACTATGGAAACTAGCCATGTTAGAGCCAGTTCCACTCTCAATACTATGTTATTTTTATTTTTATAATGGACTTTTTTCATTATATTATACATGTACTTAACCATCAGCAAAACAGTTTGTTTTCGATTAACACTATTAGAGTACATAGATATTTAAGGTGCGGATTTAGGTCTAACAATATATATTTTAAAATACGCACACACACCACACACCACACACACACACACACACACACACACACTCACCACACACACTCACCACACACACACACACACACACACAAAATGTAACCATCTGTCAAGGACCTTTAAATTCTATTTTCAAAAACAACAACAGGTTTTGGGCTCTCTTTATTTTATTTTTTTAAATCCTGTTTTTGTTGTTTGGTATATATATAAATAATTCGACCAAATATAATATTTAACATTACATCAAGCATGACAACAAGACACACAAAAAGATGATTTGAAGATCAAAGTGTGTTCACCTGATAAAACCGTTTGTTCATGATGTTATCCTAACACTTCGGCCGTTATAGCAATTACCGTTCCCTTTCATTGTTCTTGTCATTTCCCCGATTCTGTTTGCTTTAATAATCGTCCGATTGGATGATATAGTCTTAAAGCCACATTATCGCCGGCAGCACATTGACGCCTGTAAGGTACCACGTTTTTATCTATACCACCGGTGTAATCTTTTATTAGACCCGAATTTCATTGGCATCATTTGAGTATGGCACAATCTGCATTCATCCAGTAGAATGTGTACATATGGTCGTAGCCGCTTATCGATAGTTGGGACTTTCTGTTAATACGACCGTAATTCCATTGGCTTTGAATGGTCGCTACCTTGATTAACCAGGTGCGAATTTAAAGCCGTATTGCCCCCTGTATACTTTGGATTGCATGTGTGGTGGAAACGTACGGTTTAGAAAAATTCATCTTAGAACATCTCGGTCTTCTTGGTTATTCCAATGTCTTTATAGTTCATTAGCTTGAAGACTTTCGGTCTATAGGGATACATTTCTTATACAAATCAATAACATTTGACAAGTGGTGCATATGTGGAGGATGGACAATAAAATATGCTGAGAACGTAGGCTTAATGTATTTTTAAGATATTTACCAATATTACATAATTCTTCTTCTTCTTCTTTTTTTTCTTTTTTTTTTGTTTGTTTGTTTTGAACAAACAATTATTGAACAAATTTAAACATAGATGGTTTGCTCCAGTAGTATTTCCTAATATATATTGAACGTAATTTCATGTACAGTGGACATTTTAAAATAAAGTTATATTCCTCCTCTATATCATTCTGATTACACATCTGACGTGTATTAATTCCAAATACAATTTGTAAAAACAAACTAAGTAATGCATAATCACATTAAACCATTTGTTACTGCAATTCTTTCTACCATAGCTATAAACTCATTCCATGAATTTTCACTGCTTTTTTGCATAATTAAAAAAAAAAACCAGAGAGAGAAAGAGAGACAGACACACACACACACACACACACACACACACACACACAGAGAGAGAGAGAGAGAGAGAGAGAGAGAGAGAGAGAGAGAGAGAGAGAGAGAGAGAGAGAGAGAGAGAGAGAGAGAGAGAGAGAGAGAGAGAGAGAGAGAGAGAGGGAGAGAGAGAGAGAGAGGAGATGGAGAGAGAGAGAGAGATTGAGAGATAGTAGGGAGAGGAGAGAGAGAGAGAGAGAGAGAGAGAGAGAGAGAGAGAGAGAGAGAGAGAGAGAGAGAGAGAGAGAGAGAGAGAGAGAGAGAGATACATATACATATACATATACATGTATATATATATTATTTGGAAAACTAATAAAATAAAGAATAATAAAGAAACTAATAAAATATACAAACAAAAACCAAAACCAAATATTAATACACCTCATATGAATATGTTACAAACATAATATATAACAGAGACTTTTTAAATTAATGTAATGCACATGGAGTATATCTTTCTGCATAAAATATTAAAGGCTGCACATTAAATGTATTCCTGGTCCTCCTACTCTTTGTATTAGGTCAAACGTAATTTTAATTTCTCGTTCCAGCCAGCGCACCACGACTGGTATATCAAAGGCCGTGGTATGTGCTATCCTGTCTGTGGGATGGTGCATATAAAGATCCCTTGCTACTAATGGAAAAATATAGCGGGTTTCCTCTCTATTCATGTGTCAAAATGACCATGTTTGATATTCAATAGCCGATGATCAATAAATTAATGTGCTCTAGTGGTGCCAACAAACGAACGTACAAAATTATCGCAAGATCATATCCAGTTTGGGCTACTTACAAAATATACTTGTATATACACTGAAGAAAATATATTTAACGTGTTATTTTGGTCGTTAAAAGATATTATTTGTCACAAACATCTTACAATGCAGCAGGCTGTATAGCGGTGCTTCATGTAATGGAGAATACATGGTTGACTGTCGATTCTTGAAAAATCAATCTAATTAAAATTAGCTCCACTATTACATGTGGATCTAACAGCAGCCCGTTGGAGCTCATGTCCAGTTGACCTTTCATTCGACCAATCAAAACCTTACTTGCAAAATCATGCCAGTGATTTGAAAAGAATTTGAAAACATTCGGGATTATGCCGAGGGTATACGAAATGATTCGGGTGAATTACGAAGTATGCTGAAAATCGGATAAAATTCGTTTCAAGACGAAAAAAAAAACCCGTGATGGTATAGCTATAAAATCTGTTTATACTAGTATACAATCCAAAGTTTATTACTGCACTTTTCCCCCTGTTTTCTCAATGTTAAAATAGACCAACAAATTCGCCTATTGCATAAATAGTCTCGCCCGATATTTTTAGAATTTGTATGCTCCCGAATAACGCTATAAAAGGCGAAGTGTAATTGGTCGCTATTTAAATTGTTGTTTATAGATGAAATGTCACCTGGACATGGGAGTCCACGCAATGCTGTTAGATCTACTGGCTAGACCCAGTAGAGCTAATTTTAATCAGATTGTTGAAAAATAATCCACGAGCCCCTCGTGGGTTATTTTTCAAAAATCGACAGTTAATCATGTATTCTCCAATTTAATCCAGTATTCATTTAAAAATATTATGTGACTGCTAAATTAACTTCTATTTGATCTTTTTTAATGAAAATATTGGTTAAAATGGCAAAGAATATTTACCAAACTAATAACCCAAAATGGTAGGATCCTTGCGGACCTAACCTGAACGACCTAAAACCTCAACAGTGGATAGCTGGCATTCAGCGTGATGCACGTGCTAAACGTGTAACCTGTGATTTTCGATTTAGTTTCCAACAATCTTCGTTGTGTTCCGCCAGAATACATTACTATCATTATAGTACTGTCGGAAATAGAATTAAAATTATTTTCGTCGATTATTTTTTACATATTAAACAGACAAGTAAATATTTTGTAAATATCTATTTAATGATAGTGTACCTAATTTAGCATTTACTTATTTTTGCTCTCATTTATGTACAAGGTGGTTTTAACTCTTGAAATTAAAAGAAAGATGTCAGTAAACACGTGATTTGTGCACTTTATTGGAACAGACTATAACAAATTTTGGTCACCATGTGTCAATTTCATTGCCGTTACAATATGTGAGGGACTGTTTCCGATGACGGTTTACCCCTATCCCTCTCCAAAACAAAATATTTGTAGACATTTATAAGTACCTTCTGAGCAAAACTGTGAAGAACCATTCTGAGATTGTGATATATTATACCGGTATTAAAGGTGCTATCTCAAAGTTGCATAATGACAGCTAATGCAAATCATGTTTTTATTAAATTTTGCTTAAACATTTAAAGACTACACCTTTAACTATATGTCCATAAATGATTATAGGAAATAATTTTACTAGTAGAAATACATTTTTATTGGAGAATCTTTATCACAAACAGATGTTCATATATAACTATGATATAGCACCTTTAAGTGGTGCAAGATTGCGTAAATTTCTAATGCATTTATATTGAATTTATATTCACTAAATATGCTGGTCATAATTAATAATTTATGCTGCAATTCAAAATAATCAGTTAACTTGCAGTTTTAAATTAAAAGTTTGTGCGAGGGTAAATGAAATTGACACAATGTCATATCGATCAAAATGTGTTATAGTCTGTTCCAATAAAGGTCACAAATCTCCCGTTTACTGATATCTGTATTTTAATTTCAAGAGTAAACACCACCTTGTACATCAATGAGAGCCCAAACAAGTAAATGCTAAATTAGATAGAGTATCATTAAATAGGTATTTACAAAATATTTACTTGTCAGTTTAATATGAAAGAAATAATTGTCGAAAATCATTTTTATTCTATTTCCGACACTACTTTAGTATCAGGTTTATAAGGCTTAAATTACAAGTTCATCTGATGATGCAGATGATTGGTCTCGTGGGCTAATACGTTGTAGTTGTTTACAAGTTCATCTGATGATGCAGATGATTGGTCCCTGGGCTAATACGTTGTAGTTGTTTACAAGTTCATCTGATGATGCAGATGATTGGTCTCGTGGGCTAATACGTTGTAGTTGTTTACAAGTTCATCTGATGATGCAGATGATTGGTCTCGTGGGCTAATACGTTATAGTTGTTTACAATGCGGGCGGGACGTAGCCCAGTGGTAAAGCGGTCGCTCGATGCGCGGACGGTCTCGGATCGATCCCTGTCGGTGGGCCCATTGGTTTATTTCTCGCTCCAGCCAGTGCCCCACGACTGGCATATCAAAGGCCGTGGCATGTACTACCCTGTCTGTGGGATGGTGCATATAAAATATCCCTTGCTGTTAATCGAAAAGAGTAGCCCATGAAGTGGCGACATCTGGTTTCCTCTCTCAATATCTGTGTGGTCTATAACTATATGTTTGATGCCATATAACCGTAAATAAAATGTGTTGAGTGCGTCGTTAAATAAAACATTTCTTTCTTTTTTCTTTCCATATAACCGTATAAAAATGTGTTGAGTGTGTCGTTAAATAAAACATTTCTTTCTTTTTTTCTCTCTGTTTGCTGTTTACAATGTACAAGTTCTGTCGGTAGTGGGTTCGAATCCCTGTCCCGAACTCATAAAAAAAATTGAAATTGATTGTTTCACAGGTGTTGATTCTTGAAAAATAATCTACACCTTTAATAATAGTGTGACGTCACAGATATGGATTAATTTTAGTGAACGATTCTAAATATGTCTCAAGATTTTAATACAAGAGCACATTATTATTATTATTATTATTTTTTTATTTTTTTTTGGAGGGGGGTAATTAAAATTTACCTAACATATTGTGAAGTTCAACCCAATCGAATTCCCCCTTCCCTTCCATCGCTTACTGTTGGAACAATTCCTGATAGTAATCAGATGACGTGCACACGGTAAGCCGGTTTGAATCATCCGACCGGCCTCGGTGGCATCGTGGTTAAGCCATCGGACTACAGGCTGGTAGGTACATGGTTCTCAGCCCAGCACCGGCTCCAACACAGAGTGAGTTTTAACGACTCAATGGGTAGGTGTAAGACCACTACAACCTATTAACCACTAACCAACTAACCTACTGTCCATATAGCTGAGGTATGTGCCCAGGACAGCGTGCTTGAACCTTACTTGGATATAAGCACAAAAATAAGTTGAAATGAAGTGAATTATCGGGAAATACGCAAGTTGGTATCTACCAAACAAATAAATAAACCAATGTAGCCGGTTTCCTCTAAGTTTATAATAAAAAAAAATGTCAGAATTACCAAATAAACAACCGAAGATTGATAAACCAATGTGCTCTGCTGGTACCGATGATGTTAATAAAATCAAATTTTTAACTTTTAACATTCAACGAAAAGTATCGTGCATTATTTTAGAGGACTGGATCACATTGATATATCTATCATGGATGCAAATATTTGGTAATTTTACCATATATTCTTAGAGAGAAAACCCGCTACATTTTGCCATTAGTAGCAAGGGATCTTTTATATCACCTACCACAGCCTTTGATATACCAGTTGTAGTGTAGTGGCTGGAAAAGGAAATAGCCCAATGAGCTAATCATGGAGGATCGATCCTATACCGACCGCGCATCAGCCGAGCGCTTTAACACTAGGCTATACCTCGCCCCTTGGTGAACTATATACCTTTAGGGTGTAAAATTCGGATGCTATTCTTTACTATGAAGATTCAGCGCTAATTTTATCACACACCATTTCCCGTGATAGGGAATCATCAGCGCTGTTTGAGCCTCCACATACGGGAAATAATTCCGCCAAATCCAGCGATCTCGGCGTAAAAACAGACCGAAATACGTCTAAATTAGCTACAAGTCGGGTGTAATATGTGCATAAGAAAACACTGATGGGACGCGATGAGCCGAGTTTTCCAATCCAATTCAATTTAACGATTTGCCTGTTCCCTCCAGTTTGATTGAGATGAATGTTGTGTTGTCGTCTGGCGCGGGAACCAATTTTCCATTTAGCCCAAATTGATCTTCGTTCGTCCTCTTTATAGGCCCAAAATGACCTCCTAATTCGGCTTTGAAGCGCTGTAGAGAGAGGCCATTGGTGTCCGTTATCTCCCGTTTAAAGACAATTTAACCCGCGCGTGCCCATCACGTCACGCGATGTCATCTTCCCGGCATTCATCTTTGCACGAGGATTCAGCCAGAATCTATAAGCGTATCTATATAATAATATACATGTAATATGCAAGACCGTTTTAACCGATTCTGATCGCTTCTCTTCTTTTCATCTGCACTGTCGACTGAATTTTTTTTGTACTTATCCGATGCCCCACTTATTAAGGATGGGTTGTTTTGGGGGTTTTGCACTTAGGTTCAGTTGAATGCCGTACACACATCGTGCTAAATATTACGCGCCATGATGAATTTCATATGGACATCGCCATCTTTGCAGTGTCGGCCAATGAGGGCTGGCTGAAAACAAAAGCGTTAAACAAACTCTTCCATGAGTTTGAGGTCATTGTAAGATGTTCCCCACTAGTATGATATACAATTACAAACTACCCCTTTTTTCTTAAATATAGTTTCTTGTTTAGAATATCTGTGTCTGGATATTAAGGTAGTAGACCACAGTTATTTGTGAATCTTCAGCCCATGGCATCCTAAATGCCCACCTGTGGTTTAAAAATAATGAAAGATACAGGGATTTTTAGTGTCAAGGAAATTACAAAAAGGGTCATAATTATAAAGAGGACTCATTTTAAATATTTTTAGTTAAATACGTGTGTTACTTTCATCATCATGTGTCCAAACTGCATGATTTTGGGTGCATTTTTGACACCCATACAAACCACATCCAAGCGGGAGTTGGTGGATATCACAAATATATTTATGGAAATTTTGCTCATCAAACCTTACAAAACCCCTCATTTTAATAAAGGTTTAGCTGTTAATTTTTCACAAAATCAGCTTGTTTGAAAATTACCCAAAATTATCGCGCTCCACTTTTGTGACAAGGAAAACCCGGTGTATGAATACAAAGCCGCATTACAACTAAACCGTTTACACTGCTGGTGACAAACTAATTGTCATTTATAAAAAAAACACAAAAAACCCCACCTCTATTTATATTAGGAAACAAAAAGTTTTACATAGTACAAGTACTAGGACGATCAGAAAACACTTTTGGTATACAGCCACCGATATTTTGTGCAGAAATCAAATGTAGCTAATATGCAATTGTTGTTCTTAAGACGTCTGTGTTAGTTAGCAACATCTTGACAATGTTAAAAAAAAACTCGGGACAGTTACTTTAACGCTCACTCTTATTTGTTTATGATGTAGGTGTCTGTAATGTACTTGTGGTCATCCCAATGTCTGAATTGAAGAACATCTTCCTATAGCTTCTTAATAAATAGTCCAAGCATCTTTCAATATTTGTTTTAAATAACAAAGTTGTAAAACGGCCTTTATCACCGATCGCGACATCGTGTTCTGATCAACAGGAAGTAATGGCATAGCAATGGCGTACGTTCTCTAAGCGCATGCCGGCGTTACACTCATTCTGTATCCATATTAAACCTGAAAGTAATCTTCCAGGCTTTATTCACAAAGTTCTCTTAGGCTCTGCTAGACAACAAAGCATACTCTTTGCAAGTATTTTAGCATTGCACTGCGAGATCGCAAAATTGCGAGAGTTTAGTGAATAAGGCCCCAGTGATATTTAATTTTTCATTCGAAAATATTGTAAAACGGCTGTTTTCACCGATCGCAAAAGAGCATAGTGACCAACAGGAAGTAATGGCGTACATTCTCTTCTGCGCATGCCGGCGTCACACTCATTCTGTGTGCATGTTAAACCGGAAAATAATCTTGCAGATATTTAATTTTTCCATTCCAAATACTATAATGAACCGTTGTCGAGACGATGTTGACGATGCGGACACAGGGTGCTCACAGGACATGAAATCATCTCAGAAAGTCATTTCAAAGTGTTTAGTTTGGATTCAAGCGAAGCACGCCACGCGTGCAATCCGTCATCCGTCTTCAATCGGGGCATTGTTCCCGCCAGCGGGACAAGCAGCCTATAAAAACATTGTCGTGTGCGTAACGCAAAATGTCTCCCAGCGAAAGATGTCAATGTTGTTTGTACAGTTAGTTGCGACTACCTTGTGAGAATGGCCGTGCGCGCCGAATAGTCGACGGGGACAATGCCCCTCACAGTCGTATCCCCTCGTAAGATAAATTTACACATCTCTGAAAGCAGCTGATATGAAATAAACGCCCATTTTGAAATTATTCTGCGATTTTGAATAGTGATATTAATGTGGAATATTCCAAATGTTTCAACTGTGGTAACCCTCTCCATTCACGTGGGCTGGCACTGCCCCCACAAACACACAAAAGGAACTTGTCACGCGGTACACGGCGGTTAATCTCTTTGATGTGCCAGAACGGTACGCCCCTTGCAGATTACGTGCGCTCAATTCGCGTTATTCAAGCTCGCACCTTGCACAAAATGCGCCTGTCTTGTATAGAACTCTCTGGCGAAGTCAGAGGTTATGCCCACGACAGGCGTACTTGAACAGTTCTCTGATGAAAAGCATGCCAAAAAACTACCCGCACCCACAAAATGCAGCACCGGTCTCGGTGGCATAAAATAGTGGTTATACATATACTTATGGGTTTTAGTTTTATTTCCTGTAAATACAATACTTTTTAAAATATTTCTGATAGTATTTTAATAGTTTAAAAGCCTCTGTTAACTCCATAGGTGTGGATTGTGTGTTTGTATTGTTGTGTTATTGTATTATTATTGTTTTTAAAATCTGTACACAAAGTGAGACGTAAATAACGAATTTGACATGTCTTTTCTACCCGTAAAGTGATATTTCGTCATCAGGTTATATCACGTCATCAGATGATATGGTATGATGACGAGATATGACATGATGACGTGATGTGATCTGATGACGTGATATGACCTGATGACGAGATATGACCTGATGACGTGATATAACCTGATGACAAGGTATAACCTGATCACATGTCGCCATCAGGTCATATCACATCATCAGGTCATATGACGTCATCAGGTTATACCCCGTCATCAGGTCATATCTCTTCCATCAGATGTCTTCATTTAAAGTAATATGTATTAGCGTAGGAAATCGGTTGGAATTGCATTATCGATCATCAGCTATAATCGATTTTCACCAACCGACAAACTTTCGAATAAAATTCAGTTAGAGCTATATGAACTCAAGAAAGAATACTACAAATCGCTAAGTTTTGCCTTTAATACCTAGCTAGTCGATATGTCGTTTACTTACCAATGAACGCAAACCAAAACCACAGAATATTTACATCAATTTTATCATCTAAACTGCAGAAACAGTTAATATTTTCCACAATCGATTATAACATTTTATAATGAACATCGCACTGGTAGGTCCAAACCAACCAATTTACATTGATCATTGGAACAATAACCGGCCTCAGTATTTCTCTCCCTCTGTCTCTCTCTCTCTCTCTCTGTGTGTGTGTGTGTGCGTGTGTGTGTGTATCTCTCTGTATCTCTCTCTCTATATATATCTTTCTCTCTGTCCCTCTCTGTGTCCCTCTCTCTGTGTGTGTCTCTCTGTCTGTCTCTCTCTCTCTCTCTCTCTCTCTCTCTCTCTCTCTCTCTCTCTCTCTCTCTCTCTCTCTCTCTCTCTCTCTCTCTCTCTCACACACACACACACACAAACACACAAACACACACGCAACTCATATACAAAACACACACATACATTCATATCTGTTATGTGTAATGTGGTTATATTTGTACCTTATGAAACAAACTTCTCATGTTCCCGTTTCAATATTTAATTTTACAGTATACATGATGTATATATTCAGTGTTACATAGCTCTTCATAAAAAAAATGTATTTGTATGCGGTTACAACATGTAGTATTAAAAAACCAATTTGACATTTTGATTCTATTTTATAAATTGCGAACATTATTTTCAATGAAATACATGCAATATCTTATGCAATAGTCCTGAGTTTGTTGCTGTTGGTAAGATGTTGCCGACCAGGACAGGCGTGCGCTGCAACAGCCTACTCTGAATGTGCACGTAAAGCCCTATGACATGACACGACTAACAGACACGATTTAATGACTCGGACCTTTTTTCTACAGAAAACATTAGTGGCTCTATATTAAATTTGTTTTTCTGATCGACCAAGAGTTTGTACTAGATCAAACTTCATTTTATTTCCGTTTTCCAACGTACGAAATGTTTGGGAGCCAAATCCAGCTCTTTGCTGCTTACAAACATAACGACAAGAAACACATTGCATATAGATACAGATACAGATATTACACACACACACACATACACACACACACACACACACACAATTATATATATATATAAGTATATATTTTTATTTATATATATATATATATATATATATATATATATATACTTATATATATATATATAATTGTGTGTGTGTGTGTGTCGTTTGTAATTTTAGCGGTTAAAAGATTTGTTTTTTATTAGTCAAAAGCATCTTACACTGGCAACAAACTGAGGACAGTCTCCTTTTCAGGATTACACAATCCGCGAAACTTACATTTTCATTTCACAAAGAAAAAACAAAAACCAAAAAGCGACAACTAAAAATTAGTATTTGATAGAAATCAATAAAAGACCATCACAAATTGTTTTGGGTTTTTTAATTTATTGTATTCAATAGTTAACTTTGTTTTCTAAACATCAAAAAAACAAACAATCTCAGAATAAAATATATTTAGGTTTTTCAGTGTATTTTATTCATGTATTTAAATTAACAGTTGATGCTGTTTCCTATTTAAGTAAAGTTAGTAAAGATATGTGTTAGTATATTTATACACAGATCCCTTTCCACAAAGACAAACTAAGTGCACTACATGTTTACTGTATCATTAAATCATAATATCTAAACATCCAAAAATGGTAATACACTAAATACACATGTATGTATTATTATATTTTCTAACTAAACCACCGAAAATCAATATATGTCGATTTAATATTTAACTAATAATCGATCGCATACTTATTGGTTATAGCCATACGAATATAAATGAAGAGAAAATAAATTCAAATATATCTACTGTAATTTCCGTTATGAAAATGCAGTTATCCTATTTGGTATAAAAAATTATCTAAATAAAAACACAAATAAATATTTTCTTGTAATAGTAAATAGTTATTGGTCCTCATCTCCTAACCCCTGCCTCGCACCCCCCAACCCCAACCCCCACCCCCAATTTTGTTTTAATCAACATATTACTAAGCAAAAATATTAGTGGTGTTTTGTTTTGTTTAGTTTTTTTATACATATATATCCTTTAGTTTAGCATGAAACAGCTTTTACAAATTAACCAAATTATTCGAAGTCGATACATTGATGAATTCGAATATCACAGTTATATTTATAGAAAGCCTCACTACAATTCTGAAAATTCCACGATTAAATTTGCAGTTCGCATTAAACTACTCCGGTTATATGAAGTCAAACTAGGTCAATAAATCATTATACTATTAAAGCCGCACACCCTAGTTCCATCCAGCGAAAATAAATTATAATTTGGTTAATCTACAAACCTGTAACACACTTAGATTACGTTTTTATCAAATGGAGTAAAAAAGCAGGTTTTATATCGATAAATACCATGGGAATCCCCATGTCCCAATTGCTTGAAATAATTTTGAAAGTTAGTATTCTGATGTCACCGGTAGATGTCGCTCGAAGCACAACAATGCCTACGTCACGACAAATTTCACAGAGTGCGCACAGACTTGGGGTGCGTTCTTTTCACCTCTCCTGGACATGTTCCAACTGTTCTGTCCTGGTTGTATCCCCTCTCCAGATATCGTAAGACTTAGCAAAATTAT
Organism: Gigantopelta aegis; assembly: GCF_016097555.1. NCBI lineage: Eukaryota > Metazoa > Mollusca > Gastropoda > Neomphalida > Peltospiridae > Gigantopelta > Gigantopelta aegis. The sequence goes on from NC_054709.1 coordinate 5,361,902, forward strand.
TGGTTTTAAGGGTTTGTAACGTTTTGTATTGAGACACTTACTTGTCTGAACTTTATTGTTACTGAAAATGTTCACGAACTGTGAAGAAAAATCTCACAAATGAACAGCAACAAATCGGATGTTGATTGCGCGAACCGTGCACGAGAAAACAAACCGAACCAAAATGATAACGGTCACGTGGTATACCAACGTCTGTGACATTGAAATGGAAATATCCCGTCTAAAAATAGATTAGACCTTGTCTGCTCAACGATTTTTTCTCAAACGTGAGTCCGTTTTTAAGAAATACGAAAAATGCATTTTGTGGTATTACAAAAACCAGGATTACCAGGATTACCAAAAAACACTTCAGGTGAATGGAAATGTATATTCTAAATAATAAACGGTAAGTAAAGTGCAATTTTATTTGTGAAAAAATGGGTTTAATAGCGAAAAACAACGCCGTAATGGTTAACAACTAGCCGTAACTAGGGTGTGTCCCTTTAATAATGTCCGAAATTACAGTATGCGTTTGTAGACCGTAGACCGGCATAGGGCAACATACGGAAATAATATCACCTTTTAATTTACAGCCGATGACTTATTCAAATAAAATGCACTAACAATTATTTTAGGCAACCATAACTCCACTAAAAGTGAGATAATATTGTAAATTAGATACTGTTAACAATAAAAATTTAAGGTTAAGGACCACACAGACATTGAAAGAGGAAACCCGCCGTCGCCACTAAATGGGCTACTCTTTTCGATTAGCAGCAAGGGATCTTTTATATGCACCATCCCATAGACAGGATAGTGTATACCACGGCCTTTGATATATCAGTCGTGGTGCACTGGCTGGAGCGAGAAATAGCCCAATGAGCCCACTGACGGGAATCGATCCCAAACCTACTGCGCATCAAGCGAGCGCTTTACCATGGGACTACACATTTAGTTTGAAGTCCGAAAATACAGTATGCGTTTGCAGACAAGTAGACCGACATAGAGCAAAATTGGGAAGTAATATAACCTTTACTGCTGATGACGTATCAAATAAAATGCACTAACAATTATTTTAGGCAACCATAACTACTCTACAAAGAAGATAATATTACAAATTAGATACTGTTAATTACTAAGCAATACATATATAAATTAAAATCTAAAAGTCAACAACTAACGTCAACTGCATTTCAAAATCGTCTGAAGATGTATAATCATATAGATAAGTACATTTCCACAATAAAAGAGTGAGACGTAGCCCAGTGGTAAAGCACTCGCCAGATGCGCGGTCGGTTTAGGATCGATCCACAACTGGTATACCAAAGGCTGTGGTATGTGCTATCCTGTCTGTGGAATAGTGCCTATAAAAGATCCCTTGCTAATAATGGAAAAATGTAGCGGGTTTCATCTATAAGACTATTACATAAAAAAATTACCAAGTGTTTGACATCCAATAGCCGATGATTAATAAACCAATGTGCTCTAGTGGTGTCGTTAAACAAAACAAACTTTTAATTTCCACAATAAGTAATCAGATATGAAGAAAAGTGGAATAGATGGACAAATCTAAGTGTTAGAGTACTGTGTGTATCACAGTTATTTACCAGTATGTTATATGGCAATGATATACAGATTCATGATAGCATATATATATATATATATATATATATATATATATGTGTGTATGTGTGTGTATGTGTATATGTATGTGTATATGTATATGTGTATATATATATGTATATATGTATATACATGTATATATGTATATATGTATGTGTGTGTGTATATATATATATATATATATATATATATATATATATATATATATATATATATATAATATTTTAATGGATGTTCCATAATTTCCAAGAGTGCAATTCCACAACTGGTTTAACCAATATTTAGTTCTGTTTATATATTAACAGATGAGGTTGATCAGCACCCGTAGCTTATACAAAGACCTTTCCCTACATTAATAACTGGTCAACTTGGACATGTTGAAAAATGTCAAACTATTGTATTTTTAACCTGTCAGTTCCGCAATTGACTTTACATGTTCAGGCAATTTTGTTTTACTTTCAAATACTTGCGTTTTGGTGTCGTGAGATCACTACGCAGACTTCTAACCAATAAATAAATTAATAAACTGTAGAAGTTGGATGCATACTGAATTCCAAAAGAAACTAATAAATAATAAATAAATTAATAAATAATTTTTAAAAATAATAATTAATAAAATAAATAAATAAATTTAAAAGTTTCATTTCAACTTGTTTTCTTGCTCATATCCAATTAAGGTTGAATCACGCTGTCCTGGGCACGCCCCGGAGCTATCTGGGCTGTCTGACCAGGATAGTGGGTTAGTTGTTAGTGGTTAGCGGTTAGTGAGAGAGAAGAGGGTGTAGTGGTTCACACTCGCTCTGGGTATAAATAAATAAATTTAAAATTGGATGTATGTAGTTATGACCTTTATTAAACTGACTTCTGGCCCACCCCAAAGAGTGCGGCTGTTTGGATAATTGTTGGCATACGTCCATCAGAAAACTGTTCAAGCACGTTTTCCTGGGAACAACCTCTTACTTCGCGTTAGAGAGCCATCCTAAGATGTCAATGCAAAATCATATTAATGTTCTCATAGTCAATCGAGGTTCAAGCACATCCACCCTGGGCAGAACATCTGACTTTGCACAGGAGAGTCGTCCTATGATGTATGTCAATGCCAAACCATATTAACGTACCCCTATCCGATTAAGGTTCAAGTACATCCACCCTGGGCACAACCTTTGAATTTCGCACCAGAGAGTCATGCTAAGATGTCAATGCCAGACACTATTAATGTACCCATATCCAATTAAGGTTCAAGCACATCCACCCTGGGCACAATCTTTGAATTTCGCACAAGAGAGTCATGCTAAGATGTCAATGCCAAACACTATCATCGTACCCCTATCCGATGATGATTCAGGCACGTCCACCCTTGGCACCATCTCTGACTTCACCAGAGAGTGGGTGTGGGTAATTTTTGGCATGCGTCCATCAAAGAACTGTTCAAGCACGCCTGTCGTGCGCACAACCTCTGACTTCGCGAGAGAGATCTGTCCAAGGCGGTAATCTTCTACGATTGAGACATCAACAGTTAAAGCAAGCGTCTGAAACCAAAAAAAAGTGTAGTTCATTCAGTAACTAAATTTCATAATCTTAGACAAGTGGACGTGTAGTCTATTGTGTGGATGCGATTATAAGTCTCCTGTGGTTTACTTTCCCCAAATGGAAGCACGATCGTAGCACCGGGGCATTATGCGCTCTGATAAAAGTAATTGGTCGCTGAAACTGATTAGGGTAGTTAAAAGGAAGCGGGCAGCTGCACGCAGTCCATCTCATCCGGTATGTCAACACATCCAATCATCAACCCGAGATTAAAGCCGCATTTTTCCATGAAAAAGATCGCAATTTGCTAATTTAATTTTCAATTTGCCCGCCATTAGCCAGCCCGGAGTGTGATTCTGCTCGGCGTTTAGTGTCGATTTGTATTCAAGCGGTCCACGCGGAGAAGGCTGCTAGATTAATACGATTACCATATCAATACCTGGAAGACGAGAGGTCCCGTTACTCTATCAAATGAATGGCTTCCCAGAATAGGGCATGTTTCCCCTACTGTAGAGGGAACAAGAGCGGATTTGTCTGGTGCGCTTTTGGCCGGCGATGATGAGAGAAATTAGAGAAGCGACAAAGCCCCCGGTGGCAAATTTCGGTGATCTCGCAAATTAAAAACTTTTTCTTGATTAGTTGTCGAGTATTGGAGCTATCATACTCACAAGTCGAATTGTCGCCTATTACAAGCAATATGGCCGCGCCGAATTCCCGGCCTTAATTTGCGCCTTTTCATCGGGCCCTATTCACCGAGATCAATCAACTATCCATATATATTTCTGTCTAATCTAATAGTGTTCACTTTTGCCATCCACTGAACCTTCCAATTTTCGTTTCCTTCTATTCCGTTTTTGGTGGACTGGCGTTTTTGTGATCTGGGGGAGGGGGGAGGGGGAGGATTCTAATAACAGCATCTTTTAGCTCTTATCGATCCCACATCCGCTTAATCACTAACCGTCAAATTGGCGCGTTTGCCGGCAACGCCAGTAAATGGGTGATTTTATATTAGTGTTTGGCGTTTAAAAGGCAACTTATTTAAGAGTTCGCCGATTGCACTGATGTCGTCGATAATTGAAGATTTTGCCAAACAAACACTTGTTTCCTGAACTGACCGAGCCGCACATTTCGCTGATTAGGCCATGGATATTTGACTGGTGCAGGGCCTGATCTCGACACGCTCCTATTGTCGGACGGATCGTAATTGATTGAATCCGTCGAGGCGCGGCACTTAAACACATAAGTAAATGAAATAGCGAGTTGGAATCAAACGAATATCGCTCTAATAGACCTTGTGACGTGGCTCCCGCGGGCTCCTCTATTCATTCAATTTGAAGTATTCGATAAATACGGCCGAATTAATATGGTAGTTGACGGGGATAGAGAAGACGGCGAGAAGCAATGCCGCACAGAAAACAAATATGGCCATTCATCAACGCCGCGAGTAATCGAGCGAAAAATTGCTTGAGCGGCCGGAAAACAAGTCGATGAAAGGTAAAACTAATAGACGATTTTCCGGCGTGATTTGTATGCATCTAAACAGTGACAACCATCTTATAATAAGATGTCAGCTCGGCGAAATGATATTAAGTCATTAGGGAACATAAAGGAATAACGTGATTAAATTATATTGGAACTTAGTGCGTCCCCAAGGGGCAAAGACGAGACGTCTTCGGGAAAGCCAATTTTCCTCTCTATTGAGGAATTTCTTTATATTACTGTAAAGAGGAGAAGTTTTTACAATGATTAAATGGAGGCGCACTTGGCTTTCACAATTCACACTATGTCACGGAGGCAACTGTGAATTAATCATTGCTCTTAGCGAAGACGGATAAATCAGTGTTAAGTGGTTGAAAATAATTGGCTAATAGTTGCCGCGATTTGGAGATAAACCTAATTTGCCACATCAAGTCTCGGCTCTCGCGGAGCGCGAATCTCGCACCAGATTGCGCACTTCATGGCATTACGTGCTAAACAGAGTGCGGGAATTTCCCAACTGGCCTCGTATCGGTGGCGTATGGTGGATAAAGCCATCGGTCTTAAATGTCTGGTAGGCAATGGGTTCACCTCCCGGTAGACATAAGCGTACGAGACAGAGGGCAAAACCTGAAATTCAGGCAAAAATGATATAGATATTCGGGCAAAATATGCTAACCGGAGGCATTTGTATCATGTATTTCCATCAAAATTAGTGGTAATCCATGAAAAAGAAAAGCGTTATGATTCGTTTGTAACCCGATATAGCTGTTTGGTAATAATGCTAATAATTATGAATAAATGCGCATATACGTAGTATATTGCAGGTATAATATATTTCAGTATTTAATTATTTATTAAAAAAAACAAAACAAACAAAAACAATAATAATTAAAAAAAAAAACACTGTCCTGGACAGATAGCCCAGATAACTGAGGTGTGTATGCCCAGGACAGCGTGCAGGAACCTTATTTGGATATAAGCACGAAAATAACTATACACGAATGAATGAATAGCATTACATGGTAAACAGAGTGCGGTATTTTCCCTGCTGGCTTCGTTGGCCTAGTAGATAAAGCCATCGGACTTAATGGCTGGTAGATATTGTGTTCGCACCCCAGTACCGGCTCCCACCCACAGCGAGTTTTAACGACCTGGTGGGTAGGTGTAAGGCCATTACTACACCGACTTCTCTCTCACTAACAACTAACTACTAACCCTCTGTCCTGGACAGATAGCTGAGGTGTGTGTGCCAAGGACAGCGTGCTTGAACCTTACTTGGATATAAACACGAAAATAAGTTGAAATGAATGAATTAATTGTATTACGTGCTAAACGGAGTGCGGGAATTTCCCAACTGGCCTCGGTGGCGTACACTGTGGATAAAGCCATCGGGCTTAAATGGCTGGTAGGTACTGGGTTCGTATCCCAGTAACGGGTCTCACCCAGATCGAGTTTTAACGGCTTAATAAGGGTGGTGAGACCACTTCACCGAATTCTCTGTCTAACCACTAACATCTAACATTTAACCAATGTCTTGGACAAACAACCGTTACATGTAGCTGAAGTATGTGTCCAGGACAGCGTGCTTGAATATTGAATATTTATGCACAAAAATAAAACTGATGTGTGTGGGTTTTTTTGATAACATTCTGTTATCCGAGGCTGTCCTTAAAAAGACGAATAATAATTTGTAAATAATATATATTTGTGATCTGGAGTATTTAGGTTATTATAGAGGTTTAATATATATATATATATATATATATATATATATATATATATATATATATATATATATATATATATATATATATATATATAAACTCCAATTCATTTAATTAATGTAAAATTATTGTATATAAATCATTTTACGTAATATATATTTATTTATTTTTAATTAATGTTTATTTATTTGTTTGTGTATTGGTTTATTTGTTGGTTTATTTATTGGTTTGTTAATATGTTAAATTATTCCAAGACAGTAAAGCAAAGGAATTTCGAACAAGTTCATTGCATTGACACCATTGATTATTGCTAGTTTTATTTGATTGTTTGTTATTGTTTGTTTAGTGGTTTGTTAACACGTTAAATTGTTTAGGTATAGTAAAACTAAACAAAAATTAAAACCGCCACTATTATTTATTTATTTATTTGTTTGTTTATTTATTTAATAATTGTTTAATTTATTATTTATTTATTCTTGCACTTGTTATAGTGTGAATGTAGTTAATAGTTATATACAATATTGATAAGTACACCTGCTAGAAATGTGTTCTGGCGTTCACTTTCCACTAAAACAAATATTCTGAATTGTTCCTCTTTAAATTTAATCATGAAAAACAATTTGGTATTTGGGACATATCTGTTAATATATTGAAGTTAATCTTTTTTCGTTTTGTTTTTCTGTTTTTCTTTTTCTTTTTCTTAAAAAAACCAGGGTCAGAAACGAAAGGAGATGGGGGGCGGAGGGTAAAAAAAAGTTTATGCGAAACATTAAACAAATAAAAATACTGAATTGACTGTTAAATAAAAAAATTATACAATGAATTTAAAAAGGGTTTATGCAAAAGGTTAAAAAAAAATGAATTGAATTGAAATGTTATTAATTACAGGTGGGAGTCCAGCAGGTGCACTGGGGAAAACGAGGCGACCGAGAACAGCGTTCACCTCACAACAGCTGCTGGAGTTGGAGCGGCAGTTCAAGATGAACAAATATCTGTCGAGACCCAAGAGGTTCGAAGTCGCCACGTCGCTCATGCTCACGGAAACACAGGTTTGTTTTCGTGGGTTTATTTGTCTGTTTGGTGGTTAGGTAATTGGTTGTTTGTTTGTTTATTTTCTTATACGTGTATCTGTATTTGTATTTCGTTATTTATTTATTTATTTATTTATTGGTTGGTTGGTTTATTTGTTTATTTTATATATTTATTTATGTATTTATGTATGTATTTATTTACTTATTTACTTATTTATTTATTTACTCGTGTTTACTAATTTGCTCGTATTTTATTTATTTTTTTGTTTCTTTGTTTATGTTTTTTTTTATTACATACTATGTATTTTATTTATTTATTTATTTATACATTTATTATTTTTTATAAAATTATTTATTTATTTATTAAAATCGAATACAATACTGTTATTAATTAATTAATGCTAAAAGTCACCGATTTATCTGATTTATTAAATATGTTATGCTTAATGTTGAAATGCTATCCATCTGTTATCACCACCAATAACATTTTCCATACACCTGTAGCGTGTCATTAGTTTTGTCCGAAATTTTTTAATTTAGTTATACTCAATATTTTAAAACCAGATTTAATTAGATCTTGTCACAATATTTTCCGAGAATTTTAAGTAGTTTACAAAATATTTCTCTGAAACTTTGAAAACTTTAAAACATTATTCAATACACTCAGGTCGTCCGACGACAGAATATGAGGAGAGTTTGTCCAGTGAATATTTACAATGACAAGACTGCAACAGTTCTTCGAAAAACATAATTTATACATACACACGCTTCTGAAGACATGATGGGGGATTGTACTACATATATATATATATATATATATATATATATATATATATATATATATAATAGAGAGAGAGAGAGAGAGAGAGAGAGAGAGAGAGAGAGAGAGAGAGAGAGAGAGAGAGAGAGAGAGAGAGAGTTTTAAGAATTAATGTTTCATTTAGAAATAAATTATATTAGAGGTTTGTGTTTATGGTTTATTCAATTTGCTTGTAATTTTAGAAATGAATTTTTTTAGCCTTTTTATTTTGGTTTGGTTTGGCTTTGGGTTGGTTTTGTTTGGGTTCTTTTTTGGGGGGAGGTGGGTTTTTATTTTGGGGGGATTGCCCTTTTTTGGGAGGGGTGTTGATTGGGGGTTGGTTTTTGTTTTTGGTGTTGGTTTTGGATTGTGGGTTGGGTTTTTTTTCGTTTAGTTTCGTTTTATTTCATTATGGTTTATGGATGTGGGTTTTTCGTAGATTAAGTTTTTATTGTTTTCATGAGGGGGGAGGGCGACAATGTTTTTTTAAAACATTAACAATATTCGTAAAACAAACCTGAACTAGAAACGTTAACCGAGAGCACACTTATGGACGAGCTTATTCAGTTAATAGGTAAACATTATTTAACACAGAAATTAAAAAAACAAAACATAAAAACAACCTCAAACAACAAAACCAAACCATCAACGGTAACTGACGGCGTCGTCTAATAGCAGGAGCGGGTTTCTTCTTTATTATCAAGTGTAGTGTGGAATGTACGATATCTCGCCGGTTTGATACCAGCCGACCGAATACTGTGCTGTGTTGGGCTATTTCATTTGACTGATTGTAATGTGTGAGGATTCTTTTTAAAGACATTTGGTTCATGAAAAATCATTACATCAACGTCATCGTTTGGCAGTCTTTATTTGTTTAAAAGATAAACCGATATCCGTACGTGCGTCATATAATTATACACATATAACTGTACAATAATATAACTGTTGAACTCCTTGATCATCAATTCATTCATTTATTTAGGTTTGTTTGACGCCCAACAGCCGATGTATTTTTGTGCTGATGTGTCGTTAAATATCAATTCGATCATTCATTTTAATTCTTTGTAAATTGCTTAAATTTGAGTGAATGAGTTCGGTATTATGCTGTATGCATATTTCACATTTTAAAAGAGGTAACAAGTGGCACACGAATATGTTCGACTCATACAAGTGAGAAAGTAATTATGTTTATAAACAAGTGACAGTTGCGCATAGGGTGTGATATAAATGACATGACGCATGATTTTTAAACACGTGTCATATGACGCACGATTACGCACGTTTAACAATTAAACAGGTTTTAAACATGTGTCAGCTGACGCATACTCGAAAATCGGCGTGTTTCTAAAACAATTAACTAGTGACGCCGGCATATACTTTTGCTTGACTCTAAAACTAGTGGCAAGTGAATTAATAAAGTGGAAGGAAAGAAGGAAATGTTTTATTTAACGACGCACTCAACAAATTTTATTACGGTTACATGTATATCGCGTCGGACACATGGTTATGGACCACACAGATATTGGAATCAAGTCAACCTATTTGCATAGAAAGTTATTGCTATGGATTATGTATTGCGGACTACGGATACTTATACATTAACAGCATACGGAATACAGACAAGTTACGCACGGCGACTTTTGGAATCGACATTTTCCGCTGGTCACATGGCGTCGCCTGTGTATATTTTTTCTGTAACAATTGGCCACAGATCACAGTTATCTTCCCATTTAGTTGGCCGGACATATCCTGAAATATATCCGCACAGGTAGTTTGCTTTTTCACTGTGATTATTGTATGGCGGAAAGCTTTGTTGTGGCAACTATTAGACTGAAGTTGAATGGGGAGAGCATAAAATGTTGTCAACATTGAAGACTTCTTCGAGTTAATTCCGGCCCATGCATATATAGTACTGTTAGTGTAGAATTGGTTAACTCCGGCCAGGTGTCGAGGGTGTGTCTGTTCAAACCAATATCATGAGAGAAAGAGCTGGAGCTCGTTTTATGAAGCGATCTTGGGTGATCTTGGCGCTAAGATCGCTTCGTAAAAATGGAGCCACGGATAATAGTTGTCCTTTTCTGGACATGCATGTTTTTAAAAATCCATGAGTCTGCTGATATTAATAAAGGTTCTGTACCCACTAACGCTGCATCATCATCATCATCATCATCATCATCTATACTTATTTTCCCGCTTATATCCAATTAAGGTTCAAGCACGCTGTCTTGGGCACACACCTCAGCTATCTGGTTTGTCTTTCCAGGACTGAGGTATAGGGATTAGTTGTTGATGATCAATGAGAAATGGGTGTAGTGGTTGTTCAAACTAGCTCTGGGTGGAAGCCGGTACCGGGATGCGAACCCAGTACCCACTATGCCACCGAGGCCGGTAACGCTATACAAATTTCATTTCATTTCAACTTATTTTCGTGCTAATATCCAATTAAGGTTCAAGAACGCTGTTCTGGGCATACACCTCAACTATCTGGGCTGTCAGTCCAAGACAGAGTGGCGCAATATAAAAAAAAAACATACAATAGTTTAAATAATCGTTGCTTGTGACAAGTGTCAAACGAAGATCTCGCGCGGAGCTGATCTCTTTAGTTTCGTAAACGTGCCAGACGTCCACTGATGTTGTTGATCGAACCCTTAACTTTGTGTCTTCTGCATCAACTCTTCAATTAAATCAACTTTAGCCGTCCCTCGTTAAATTTCGCGAGAACAATGAGTCTTTGGTGTTTTGTCCAGTGTGTGGATCAAATAAGCACTCTGCTAGATAATAGAGAAATAAACGAGTGTAAATGGTGTCTCAATGGGCTCCGACCGCGCACGCGCAAGTTAATAGAAAGTCACGTCTCGTGGTCCAGCGAATTTACCCGACAAACATTGTGTGGAAAACAGGCACACGGAAATCTCGAACAATAGACGTCGTTGTGTTGCAACTCGATTATTACCTTGTCAAAAGCCGCGAACAGCATCATGGGAAATATTTGAAGACAACGTATCTGTTTGTAATTGTTTTAAATTAGAATTGCTTTGTTCGTCATCTTATTTTTTCGCTGTATATCACCTACCTCTTTATCTCTCTCTCTCTCTCTCTCTCTCTCTCTCTCTCTCTCTCTCTCTCTCTCTCTCTCTCTCTCTCTCTCTCTCTCTCTCTCTCTCTCTCTCTCTCTCTCTCTCTCTCTCTCAATACAAACAAAATGTCTTCAACTTTCGTAAAATAAGGATCATTAATTCAACATGGCTCTCCCGCCCCATTATTAAGGGAAGCAATTCAGTTAAGAAGAACATAGGTATGATTAGTTTTTCTTTGGATATGAGTCCTTCACTTTTATCAGCGCATTCAAAGTGTTCCTCACTTTTTATAATTTGGAACAGACTTCCTTGCCAGAACCATTCTTTGACATCCAATAGAAGATGTATGTTTGTGCTGGGATGTTGTTAAACATCTATTCATTCATTCATTCATTCTTTGCCAGAAGACTCATGCTAGTACTACATTTGGAAATTCTCTCCATTTATAAGAACCATAAAGTCCGTATGTTAGGTGGTATTTCAAGCCAACATGTACAGTTCAAACTGGGTCGTATTGTAAAAATAAGTTTTAGAATATTCTCATACCATAACTTACGGTAATACTGTAATTGTAATAAAGGATAGATCCAGTATGCTGATGTATCTCAATGTAGCATATTCCGCCATATATATATATATATATATATATATATATATATATATATATGGGGCGGGGTATGGCCCAGTCGGTAGATCGCTCGCCTGAAGTGCTTGGGTCGAAGGATCAAACCACGTCAGTGGACCCATTCTCTGATCGTGTTTTTTCCAGTCTCAATAAGTGTATCATGGTATATTAAAGGCCGTGGAATGTGATGTCCTCTCTTTAGGAAACTGCATATAAAAGATATCTTGCTGCTAATGAAAAAATGTAGCGGGTTTCATCTAAAGCTGTATCCTGACCGCACGCGTCCGGTTAAGATAAAGCAATTGAAATCAATGATTTCTAAAATAATCACTCGCATCGCTTGTGTCCGGTCAGGATACAGTTTTAGATTACCAAATGTTTGACATCTATTAGCCCATGATAAATAAATCAATATGCTCAAGTTGTTGTTGTTGTTGTTGTTTTTGGGGGTTTTTTGGGGTTGTTGATTTTTTTTTTTTTTTTTTTTTTTTTTTTTTTTGGGGGGGGGGTTGGTGGGGGGGGTCGGTGGAGGGTTTACAATCGAAACTGAATGTGGGGAAAATTTCGTTACCATTTCATAAATCTGTATCACTATATTAGGTAATTTGTGTCGTTGATGTAGAAGTCATACACAACGATCGAAATCGTCCAACTATACACTGACACGGACCCAATGTCAAACTGAATAACATCTTAAATAAAGCTAATTTTAATACCCTTCCAGTTACATCTCCCGGCGGGGAAAGATGTACTCCCAATGAAACGTTGAAGACAAAAGCAAAATGGCATTAAATTGATGAATTTCTTCCAATTTAACAATTTCAAGAAAACCGAAAACAAATTGGGCTATTTCTAGGATAATAGTATCGCATAATGTCAAACGCAAACACAATTTTGGTCAGACTTTCTTTTGTTATCGAAGATTTAACCGACACGAAATCGGAATGCTAATTACATAAAACGTTCCAGGGATGTGACAATATTTACAAAGCTAAATTAATTTCAAACTGCTGAAGTCTCGAAAGTCCACACGTTTGCAATACACAGCTCTTCTGCTTTTGTCGGTTACACGGTTTGTCCAAGAGTAACCACCCTTGTCCATTTTAAAACTACAAATTTAACTTCATATTGTAATATTTAAAACTACAAATTTAACTTCATGTTGTAATATTTAAAACTACAAATTTAACTTCATATTGTAATATTTAAAACTATAAATTTAACTTCATATTGTAATATTTAAAACTGCAAATTTAACTTCATATTGTAATATTTAAAACTGCAAATTTAACTTCTTATTGTAATATTTAAAACTGCAAATTTAACTTCTTATTCAAATGTAATATTTAAGACTACAATTTTAACTTCACATTTCCTGTCCTAGACGGAGGAGCGGTGCGAGTGGTGCGTTAAAACCATATTTTCACTCATTGCTTCGCAATTCGTGAAAATATAGTTTTCACACATCACGAGTTGAAATAAAACTCGTATTCGACAAACCACAATGAAATGGTCTATTTATTATATACATCTTTCCTAATTTTTGACAATATATTTCGTTTTTTTTATTAATATCTTTCTCTTATCCTATCGAAACCATTAACGCTATGATATATTTCTTCCGATGGAATTTGTCCAGAACATTTACTTGACCATAGACTTTTTAAAAGAAATTTGAATAAAAATTACATTTATTTAATTATTAAATTAACATTTATTTAATAATACTGCTGTGCAAATGTACCTGACAAAGCGATCCTCCACCCCCACCCCCCTCCACCTCCCAAAAAACACAACAACAAACAAAACAAAACGAATAGAACGCCGTTAAATTTTAATTTACACTCAATGACAAGACATTGTGTCATCATTATTTAGCTTCGTATTCAATTCGTTATATATATTTTATCGTAACTGCACTTCATATCCCTTTTTGATCCCTTGCTGCCTGTCGTAAAAAGAGTAGCCTATGTGGCGACAGCGGGTTTCCTCTAAAAACAGTGTCAGAATGACCATATGTTTGACGTCCAATAGCCGATGATTAGATAAAAAAATCAATGTGCTCTAGCGGCGTCGTTAAATAAAACAAACAAACTTTTTTTCATATCCCTTTTTTATAGGTACAATTGTTTAAATTACCTTCTTTCTTTTTTTAAATACGATCAGATGCAAACTTAAATACGAAGAAACGAGACAAAGGGAGATAAGTTAATCATGAACCATTACCAAAAAAGTAAATACGATTTCTATATTTTCACTGTAGCTAAAATACAGTAAAAATATGACTTTTCATCGGATATCACTTTTATGGTTTCTGTAGATCTATATATTTCATTGCCATGTATATAATAAATACTTTTTATCATACATTAAAATTGCAATCCATCAGCTCGTTGGATAAATAGTAGCCATTTTGTTTCGTTTTTAACTGTAAATTTCACAGTATACTTGCTATTATTATGTACATAAACTGGATTCGCTGAATTGTTAATAACAATGATTTCAAGTAAGTCAGTTCTACATCTGACCTGTGAAAATAAACGTTCGAAGCAGTAAAGTATTTTATCACCAGCAGTCAAATCAATCGGTTAATAGGGTGACAAAAGTGACATCCCGGAGTGACCAGTTATCCAACTTTGGGATAAGCATCGGTACACTCTCGGCGGCTCTTTTAAAAGTTAATTTCTTTGCGATAAACATCTGTGAAGCGATCACTAATCTGACTTTGTAGCTAGATTAACACCTGTGGCTGTTGTCAAGCAGGTACCTATAACGCCAGTGCGCAAACTCCAACTGCTTACCCATAATCCTCTGATTAAGCATGTGCACACGTCTGCGCAAATTAGCGATAATTTTCAAAAGATTTGAGATCTGCTTTATCACGGCGATCTGTCGTAACGACAGTGTTAGCAAGATTAATGGGGATTAATTAAATCAAGTACTCCAGTGTTTAGTCAATATATCAGAAGGGGATTAAGGTGGGATTACACGAATCAAAACCGGTGATCGTCTGGGGTCGCAACTAGTAGAGTAATCAAACAATACACAGCCACGCTCGCGCGCGCACACACACACAAACACACACATCCATTGATAGAAAGGAAAGAGGAGATGGCCAATGACTTGTTTAGTTGCTCTGTAACATCGCCAGTGTTCCAGCTTGAGTGGTGTACGTGCTGGGTTCGCATCTCAGTACCGGCTACCGTCGTTTTTAACGGCTAAATGAGTGAAGTATACCATCAATACGCCCGCTTTTCTCTCACTCTCCAATAATAACTAACCACTAACCCACCGCCGTATACAGACTGCCATCATAGCTGAGATGTGCATCCATCAAAGCGTGTTTCAGTATAGGCCTATATAAGCAGGAAAATTAAATTAAATTCAGTGAAAAAATAAAACACGTTTGTCAGTATGTGCTGGAAGCACAAAACGTGAAGACATATTTATTTTTGTCTGGATATATCCGACTCCTAGGAATGATATATGTGAACAGAGGAGGGGGAACGCTATTATGGGGGACGCTATTATGGGGGCGGGCATAGGCACATGTTTAAACACACACACAAAAAAAAAGAATAAAACAAATGTCTTGGGCCTCACGTGGGAGGCATCCCCCCTCGCCACCCCCGTTCTAACGGGCCTGTATATTTATACGTTTTATCTTGAGAAACATTTTACAAATATTTAACACCTGTGTTTGTCTGTGAGGGCAGGAGTGCCTCGTTGTGTGTCCTTCACAGCTCGTTTGACCAAGTACCCGATAGTCAGCCTGGTTTCTCTGCCTACCAGTGGAATGTTGTATATGAAAGAAAAAAAGACTGAGAGAGAAGGAATACTCGTTTAACACATAAGCATACCCGATGGGGGTGGGGCGGGGGGAGGGGGGGGGGGCAAATATCTACCTAGTGCTAAAATTTGGGCAAAATTTATAAGGGATATTCGAGACCTTTTTGCCATGAATTTTCAACATTCAACCCGTAAAATTAGTTGTAAGCCATGTAATAATGCGTAGTGATTCGTTTGCAACTGTTTGGTAGTAATGCTAATATGAATAAATGTTGTTATCCAGATTCGGGACATTTTGTTCTTAATTCGGGCTAAGCCCAGTCTAAACAGCCCCCACCCAACCCTTGCAACGTCCCCATCCAAAAATGGGAGCGCGTACGCCTGTGGTTTAACATATGTTTATTTCGACGCTAAAGGTGACGCCACAGGATAGGAGTGCCTTTCGAACCGAGCCTTTTCGAATGAACGCGAAACATGACGAAACATAACGAAATGTATCGATAAATGTTCACTTTTATCACACTTCTCCCTTTTCTTCTTGGAAGGGAGAAGTCACTTCTCGTACTTTTCTAGATTAGGGCCTGAATTCTATTTAATTTTTTTAATTTTCAGGTGAAGATATGGTTTCAAAATAGACGAATGAAATGGAAGAGAAGCAAAAAGGCTTCGTTGGAGCCGAAACCAAAAGACGGAGAGAGTTCATGCGTTATCGGAACGACCAGAGACAAAAACGAAAACGTGTGCAAGAAATCGGCGGAACCGGCGGAGAACTTTAGTTTCGATTCGGCCGACGAAGAAGTTAATTCTGAAAATATCGACGTCACGGCGTTAGATCTAAACGAAACCGAAAAGGCTAAATCCGACCACCGAGAAGGTCATTTGGTGACTATATCTCACAATTCACCAGACGCAGACGTTGTACAAGGTGGTGTCCAGTTGCATTCGTCTGGACATTGCAATATTGCTCAGGCGGCGCATGCGTGACACAAATAGCATTGACGTTGTGTGTTTATTTTGTTTTGTTTTTTGTTTTTTTTCTGACAGAAATTCTCATGAGAAGGGTGAATATTTAGCAGTGAATCTCATCTATATAGTGTTATTGTGTAGATCGTGACTATTATTAGGTTTAAATGCAGACAGTGTGTGTGTGTGTGTGTGTGTGTGTGTGTGTGTGTGTGTGTGTGTGTATGTGACACAATGTTTGTGTGTGTGTGACACAATGTTTGTGTGTGTTTGCTCATATACTGGATGGGACGGTGTTACAAATGTAAGACGTGGTATACTAGTATTAACAAACTATTCTCTTTTTTTCGTCAGTTTTTAGGTTTTCAAAAAACATGCTTGATGTCTTTAGCCCTCCACAATTTGCTAGGGACTTAATTTGAGTACGCTAGCAGAGGCGGATCTAGGGGCCCCCGCCCCCTCCCCCCCCCAACCTCAATTTTGCGACAGTTATTATTTTATTATATATTAATTTTCATTTGTTTTTGACGATCCCCCTTCAAACCACACCCAAAGTTCCCTTGGCATTCCGCCTCATGACATTGCCCCCCCCCCCCCCCCCGAATTTTCTGTATCCGCTAGCCTAGGGGCGGTTCAACGAATATGTAACGGTATAAGAAGGGAACGTGTATTATTCAATTCGTTATAAAACGTTATAGGGTGAGGGCAGGGGATGTCTGTGAAGACTCTTTTAAACCAATGTCTGATTTAATTCATAACGTAAGTGTAGCTAATGGTGGTCATGGCCAGTTTATGTTTTATCTAGTATTTATTATCACTGAAATCGATGAAATGGCAAAAACGTAATACGTGATCAGGGCCGTATCTGCACAATGCAGAGACGAATGGGCATTTGACAAAATGGTAGCTTATTCCATTTATCTTTATCTAGTGCCTCGTCTATAGGAGGACAGCCACTCCAGAGGAGATCCTTTACTGCAGATGCCATCCTTGTTGCTCCGCCACGCACTCGTGAACCACTGTCATAACAGATGATATCAGGTGTTTGCGAAAGATGGGCCTATTTTGCCACACCGGTGGCACCCGTCATGGGTACTGCCAATACAGCTGTCAAGTCTGTCACTTCTAAACATGTCCCACCGGTGGCACCCGTCATGGGTACTGCCAACACAGCTGTCAAGTCTGTCACTTCTAAACATGCCCCACCGGTGGCACCCGTCATGGGTACTGCCAACACAGCTGTCAAGTCTGTCACTTCTAAACATGCCACACCGGTGGCACCCGTCATGGGTACTGCCAACACAGCTGTCAAGTCCGTCACTTCTAAACATGCCACACCGGTGGCACCCGTTATGGGTACTGCCAACACAGCTGTCAAGTTTGTCTGACAATAAAAGAAACGCCATTGTAACATGTTTCCGACAGAGAGCTTTCTTCACCACTAAAATGACACATTCAATACACTTACTGGTTTACATTATCAATGTTCATAATTATGTGAAGGTATTTCTCGTTGCACTAATGTAAATAAATTAATGAATGTTTAACGACTCCCTCGCACGAAAACTATATCGGCTATTTGGTGTTGTACTGTGGTAAATGCGAAAATGTAGTAAATATCAACATCAATATAAAAATTCACCAGTATTGCTCCAATGTTTGTAATAACCCAAACTGGATTTTATCTGCTGGAAATTTCGTTAACTTTGTACATACAACAATGCAATATTATTAGAAAGTAAAATATAGTCTGAGTTACTACAAACATTACGTGAATAGAAACACTGATATTTTAAAAGGACATTCCTGAGTTTGCTGCACTTTTTAAGATGTTATCGACTAACAAAGACTTTTTAACGATTGTAATTACATAACAAATATATTTTTCTGCATAAAATATTAGTGGCTGTATATTAAACGTTATTAGGATCGTTGTAATATTTGTACTAGGTTAAATTTCATTTTATTTCCAAAAATATAATTTTTTCGTACGTACGAAATTATTTGAAGACAAAATCCAGTTTGGGCTTCTTACAAATATTAAAACGACCACATTTAATATACAGACACTGATATTCTAAACCAGAAAATATATTTAATATGTAAGTTTAATCGTAGAAATATTTTATTAGTCGGATTCATCTTACAATGCAGCAAACTCAGGAATGTTCCTTTAAACGGGAAGATTTACTTTATATGTAAATTACATTGTAATTTTAATCTTTTGAAACAGAACAACTCTTATTGGTCGGGGGTTCATGTTATGGTTAATATGGAGATATTATTCATCAATCTCCACTTTCCAATTCTAAACATTTCCATTATGGTGGAGGTGGTGGATGGGACGGCCTAGGGAAATGAATTAAAAATGGGGCAGACCTTCCCGTCTACTCTCCTCCGACATAAATACCAGATTAACCAGACATATTTTATTGTCAATATTCTACTTTTTACCTAATCATTTGTAGAAACCCTTTTTAACCCTTTGTATAAACACTTTTTAACTTCCTTGTAAATAAAGTTTATTTAACCATTAATTAGTACTTTTATCTAATCAAATGTATAAACGTTTTTTTTTGTTTTTTTTTTTGTTTTTTTTACTAACGCTCTCCCCACCCCTCTCGTTGTGAGCACAGTTTCTGGCCCTAGTCAGAAATCGTGCTCGCAACGAGCGTGCTTGAACATTAAATTGATATAAGCACGTTAATTCCCGACATCTGACCTGACAGTCATTTGTGGGTATACATACATACATACATACATACATACATACATACATACATACATACATACACCACTGAGGTTTCGAGCATGTCTGTCCCGGGTCCCGCCTCTGGATAGCCAGAGATCGGATCCGGGACAGAAATTATAACCGGGTCAATGTAGACATTTACGGCCTAAATAAATATGGACTTTATGAATTTATGTGCGCATTTCCAAATTAATAATAAATAAAAAAATATTTAGGATTTGACGTAATTTATGATCGGGCTTTCTAAAATAAAATCTACTGTGTGAGCGAACAATATTTTGTTACTTTACCACGTGTTTGTATTGTATGTGCTCACGGTACATGTGTGTCTGTGCAATAAAAAACGTATTTCATGATGTGGAAAAGCGATGTTTCTTGGTTGTGTTGTTAGTACTAAAACCAGTAATTATGTTTTGTACATTAAAAACTCCTCCAGTTCAGTACAGTCATTAAACATTGTCAGAAAAAGGTTTGTCAATGGATTTTGTCATTTTGATACCTCTACATGACAACTGAAAAAGTTTACCAAAATCTGATCTGGGAAAATACCTCAAATTAGGTCAAATCCAAGATGGCCGCCTCAAAGTTTGGTGAGGTTTTTATATTTTCTTTTTGGAGGGGGGTGGGTGGGTGGGTATGGCGTTTTGGGGGGATTTGACATAATGTGAGGTATTTCCCCAAATAAAATTTTGGTAATATATATATATATATATATATATATATATATTCCTGTAGATATGAAAAAGAACTAAAATCAATCAATAAAACTTTTCTGACAATTTTGTTGAACCTTCATCATTTAATGACTGAACCCATCATCGACAGGAATGCACTATGTATTGTGTTCATTAAAAAACACCCACAAAGTACGTGTTCATATCAATTCACTGAACATAGCAATACATTTTTGGTACTAGTTAAGAAAAGGTATACCCCATGTTGTACAAAATACAATTAATTCCCTCTAAACCAGACACCTACGGAACAAGTAAGAAAAGTCATTTTTTATGTGTTGTCCGGTCTAGAGAGGTTACGGCCTCACTACACAGTTTACGTTCGGGTGACAGTTCATTCATCACGGTCCACTATAGCTCCCAATTGTGACACATGTTATTGTTCTCATATTCACTTCTAGAAAACGGTGAAGGATTAAAACAATATGTATATTTAATGGTAAGCCTTCTGGCTGTATTTTGCACATGTTATTTTGTAATATTGTGCATTGATCTTTTGGAACATGAGTGTATAGCGCAAGAGACAACCGGAGTTAATCGGTTAATGAACCACCTGTTCAGACCGGTACTACAGCCAGATGTGGCCATATAGCAAAAAATTGAGACGGAAATATGTTCAATATTGGGGTGAAAATAAATGCTTATATAATGTATCTTCACAATGGTGTATTTTGTTACTGTCAACGAGAACCCGTCTATTGGCAGTCGTAATTTGAAGTTGGACAATTTAACATATGGTTCAGTGGCAAATGACATCTGTGTAGTGAGACCTAAGGCCTACATTCAGTCAGCCATTTTTCGCTAAACGTATGCAAATTAGTTGGACTGATTCCCAAAGCGGTCACTCGATTTAATGTATTTAGCAAACGTTTATATATGTAAACGTGTGCCGTATTGGTTTTTACGCTTTACATTAAACTGAGTGACCACTTTGGAAAATCTAAGTTAAATGCAAAAGGAATTAATAATATTATACAAGATAAGTTACAAATTTAAAAATAAATATTGTTTCTAGATTGTCAGTAAATTGTGAGTACAAGAAATGTAATAAAAAGAAATTACAGCTAATGCGTGTAAAATGCAGGTTTCGAAATTGTTGGGGGGGGGGGGGGTCTTCTCATTTTCATTTCTATTCTCTTCTGGATCTTTATTTGTCTTCAAATTCCTATTCTATCGTTGGATCTGTCCGCACATCGCCCTAAAAAATAAATATCGCTTAATAACATGAAAAACTAAAAATATTCATAAAATATTTTCATGCTTAAACACTCAGATTAGATATAAAGATTAATTTTCTTCCAGTGTCTTGTCACTTTTCGATGTAAATTTATTACTGAGTGTTTCGCTTCCAAATTGTCTACCTATATACGGACGAGATTGCAGCTTTAAAAGTAAAGACAATTACAATTTTACTTAATGTTCAGTATGTTTAGTATCATTTATTCAACTTTATGTCCACGACTGGTATATCAAAGGTGTGGTATGTGCTATCCTGTGTGGGATGATGCATATAAAAGATCCCTTGCCACTAATGCAAAAAAAAAAAATGTATCGGGTTTCCTCTCTATGACAGTCAAAAATCATCATATGTTTGATATCCAATAGCCAATGATTAATAAATCAAATGTGCTCTAGTGGTGTCATTAAACAAAACATGTACTTTATGTGTCTTATTTTTACAACAATTATAGGTATGGAAATGATTCAAAGCTCTCCAATCTTAACGTTACCGTATTATTTTCTGGGACAATAAGTAATTTTTAAAACGGATAGCAAACGTTAGCGACAAACGGTTGGCTGAACCTACCCTTGTTATGTACTTGTATTTAAAGAGAGACAGTGAAAACCGTCCGGTTTTAGGGATGTCCTGTTTACTGAGGGTCTCAGTTTTGCGGGATTTCACTGTGTGTACTTATTCAGTTCAGTAAGAACATCCAGGTATCACAGTGTGTGTATTTCAGGAAATGGATTCACACCATATCATTTGAAAAACGATAACTACTGACATATCACTTTGAATCAATTTAAATAGCAGTTGGACATTTGCTTTATTTATTTGTATTTATTGTATCATTATTTGAATGTAAATAAATGCTGTTAAGGATAAAACTATGTGAACTGTTTACACATGTATGTATATTTTGTACAAGTTAAACATTGTTTTGTATATCATGCACGTGCTAATGATAGTAATAAAGACATGTAATCCATGCAAATATTTAGTTTCGTTGCCTTCTAGATTTGAAATGAGTTAAAGTTTGTTTTGTTTAACGACACTACTGGAGCACATTGATTAATGAATCATCGGCTATTGGATGTCAAACATTTGGAAACTCTGAACTCTGACACGTAGTCATCAACTTTTAAGTTTTGCATTTACAATAGTTTGTCACCCAATAGCAGATGTATTTTCCGTGCTGGGGTGTCGTTAAACATTCATTCATTTATTCATTCATTCATTCATTCATGTAGTCGACTATATTTTCCCATTAGCAGCCAGGGATCTTTTATATGCACTTTCCCGCAGACAGGAAAACACATACCACTGCCTTTAACCAGTTGCACTGTTTGGAACGAGAGAAAGGAAAAACAAATCAGCTGATTGGATCCACCGAGGTGGTTCGATCCTGCGACGCAAGCACCTCAAGCGATCACTCAAATGCAACGACTGAGCTAAATCCCGCCCTATTACAAAAGAAGCATGATTAATGTTTATTAACTAATGTTGGACTCCATTTATAAAGTACTGCTACTCGGGACCGGATCCAGGATTTTTGTTGGGGTTTTGTTTGTTTGTTGTTGTTGTTGTTGTTTTTGGGGAGGACTAAGAGAAAAGGGGCACATGGACTAACTCGTGAAAAGGGCAACTCAATGAAATTTTAAATTACAATTTAGGTACATGTAAATTACAATAGAGAATGATTAGAAGTTTAAAAATATATATTTTGAATTTCTTACATTTTACTTAATGTACGTAGAACCAAACAATGAAAAAAACCCACGTTTGTTTTGTTTAACGACACCACTAGAGCACATTGATTTATTAATTATCGGCTATTGGATGTCAAACATATGGTCATTTTGACACAGGCATAGAGAAACCCCGCTACATTTTTTTTTCATTAGTAGCAAGGGATATTTTATATGCACCAGCCCACAGGCAGGATAGCACATACCACGGTCTTTGATATATCAGTCGCACTGGCTGGAACGAGAAATAGCCCAATGGACCCACCGACAGGGATCGATCCCAAACTGACCGTGTATCAAGCGAGCGCTTTATCACTGGGCTACGTTCCGACCCCGCCCCGACCCCCAAACAATGAAGGGGAAATTGATGACAATTTCGATGATTAAAACCAGAAATCATATTAAAGTCCTAAAATTAACTAAGATGTAGCTCTAAGGTGGAAGGGAAGGGAACTCTATTTACGTGCCCATATATCGGAGGCTCAGGCACGACCACTCTGGACTTAGCCTCTAACATCGCCTTTGACCGGCCTCGGTGGCGTCGTGGCAGGCCATCGGTCTACAGGCTGGTAGGTACTGGGTTCGGATCCCAGTCGAGGCATGGGATTTTTAATCCAGATACCGACTCCAAACCGTGAGTGAGTGCTCAGTGGGTAGGTGTAAACCACTTGCACCGACCAGTGATCCATAACTGGTTCATCAAAGGCCATGGTTTGTGCTATCCTGCCTGTGGGAAGCGCAAATAACAGATCCCTTGCTGCTAATCGGAAGAGTAGCCCATGTAGTGGCGACAGCGGGTTTCCTCTTAGAATCTGTGTGGTCCTTAACCATATGTCTGACGCCATATAACCGTAAATAAAATGTGTTGAGTGCGTCGTTAAATAAAACATTTCTTTCTTTCTAACATCGCCAGTGACTAATTCCGGGGCAGGTGGGTTTAAGATGGTTCGCAATTCCTCACAACACAGTCTAGATTCAAACAACAGGTTCATGGGAAATATTAATTTTAAAAGATATATTATATGTTAAGCACACAGAAAAGAGGAACTTTGCTATATTTAGGTTCCAGCTCTGTTCCTTTAGGTCGGGACGAAGCTCAGTGGTAAAGCTCTCGCCTGATGCGCGGTCCGTCAGGGATCGATCCCCATCGATGGGCCCATTGGGCTATTTCTCGTTCCAGTCGACCACGACTGGTATATCAAAGGCCGTGGTATGTGCTGTATTGTCATGTGAGATGGAGCATATAAAAGATCCCATGCAACTAATGGAAAAATGTAGCAGGTTTTCTCTCTAAGTCTATATGTCAAAATTACCAAATGTTTAACATCCAGTAGCAGATGATAAATAAATCACTGTTTTCTAGTGGTACCGTTAAACAAAGCAAATTTTAAAGCTTACAGATGCAGTCTCTCGATCACCATATCCATCGTAGGTCTAGATACTACAACCCATTATCGTTAAAATAAATAATAAAACATTGACCTTTATGCGATTACCGTCTCCTGGAAAATGTATCCTATTGTAGTGACACCCTGAACATTACAGTTCAAATTAAACAGTACAGGAATGCACTGGCCAAATAAAGCAACACTTCATGACAACAACTTTTATCAAATCATATCTCATTAATGACAGGTTAAAGTTTGCTTGTTTTGTTTAACGACACCACTAGAGCACATTGATTTATTAATCATCGGTTATTGGATGTCGAACATTTGGTCATTTTGATATTATAGTCTCAGAGGAAACCCGCTACACTGTTCCATTAGTAGCCAGGGATTTTTTATATGCACTTTCACACAGACAGGAAAGCACATACCACGGCCTTTGACCAGTTGTGGTGCACTGGATGGAACGAGAGAGAAAAAAACCAATCAGTTGAATGTATCCACCGAGGTGGTTCAATCCTGCGACGCAAGAACCTCAAGCGAGCGTTCAACCGCCTGACCTAAATCCCGCCCCGTACTGCAGATTGGATGTTGGTTGTTTTTGTTTTTAGAATCACTGAATGAATGAATGAATGAATGAATGAATGAATGAATGAATGAATGAATGAATGAATGAATGAACGAACGAACGACACCCCAGCACGAAAAATACATCGGCTATTGAGTTTCAAACTATGATAATGCAAACAAATAAAGTGATGATCAACATCAATATAAAAATTCAAGATTTAAATAAAAACAGTGTAAAGAACTGTGCAAAAATACAGATATCACAGATAGATACTGACTTTCACTCAAAATTTCAATTGTATTTCGAAGAAAACAAGGGGATTTGTGCTGTATTGACCATTCTCAAAGAGAATGTTACACCCCTGCACCACGGTGAGGTCATAGCACGCGCAGGGGCAGAATCACTGAGTGCGAGGATACTCGTCTGGAAGAGTACAAGTTAGTAGTTACAACTGTATTGTATTAATATTCATCCATGTTATGTGGAAATCATGATTCCCATAAGTGTGGCCATGAGTGGATTTCATAAACAGATAAAGTTAAAGTTTGTTTTGTTCAAAGACATCACTAGAGAACATTCTTTTATTAATCATCGGCTAGTGGATGTCAAACATTTTGGTAATTGTTCATATAGTCTTAAAAAGGAATCCCGTTACATTTTTACATTAGTAGCAAAGGATCGTTTATATTTCCAACAGATTGGCCGATTTAAATAATTAGTCATCGTAATTAATCAACGAAGACAAATAAAAAAAGAACAACAAAAATACATTATATAGTATCAGTAGAAAAGCAATAACTTTTTTTTATTAAAGTGACAGACCCTAGTTTCAACCCGTGAAAATTAACAGGAAGTTTAGTTAATCTACAAACCTGTAACACATTTGGATAAAGTTACAAATGAGTTAAACCTGAGTCTGTGACTTTGGAATGGTGAATTACCCTCTAAAAATAGACTAAAACTCGACTCCATAACTATCACTTCTCAGACGCACGTGCGTTTTTGAGACGGTACATGCTCTTAATTTTTTTTCGCCTGTGGCGATATTAATTGTTTTAGAAGGCCGTGTGCAGTTCCAAATGCACTTAGCCAGGTGGCAACTTGTTACGTGATACCTTTGCGCGACGGTCGTCTAATACACACCCAGCCAGGTGCGGAGGCCATGTGGCCAGTAGTTACGTAATACCTCCGCGCGACCATGGAATCTCTAGCGAACTGGCGACATTAAGTCTGACGATCAGAGAAAAATATACCGACTCTGGGAGAGGTGGAATATCAGATGATAGGTGAGGTACCGCGTTGTACCCCCAGGCGATATTCGCTGTCTCTGAGAGTTTTTGAATAAATAGCTAGGGTTTAGAGATATCGAGGAGAACCATAGGAAGGTATCCCGGGGGAACGTTGTCCGTCCGGACTTTGGTAAATATATTATTTCTGCTCTGTTGTATAACCTTGATGTGATTGATGTGACTTTAAATAGTTTAATACTGTATTATACCAATATTCTTTAGACAGTGTCTTCGGTCATCTGACGAAGTAAAACGTAGACTTTTTGTTCTAACATTATACGAGTATTTGGTAAAATAAAGCTTAGCCAGTCATCCTAGAAGACCTAGGTAAACTGTAGGTTATTGTCTTTATTGTGATAGGTACCAGTATTAATTCTGTGTTACTAGGTTACTGAATGAGTAGTTAGGGTTAATTAAAAATTAACCAGTTAGGAATAGAGCTGTAATTCCTTTATTAATTAAGTTCCCCTGGAAGCGTTTCTCTATTATCACACGTGCGGGTGTTGTGTCAAGGTGAAGTGATTAGCATATTGTGTAAACTAGACACCTAGAGATTAACTAATTAAGTGATCAGTTCTGGGTTGTTATTATTGTTGTTATTAATTAACTACTGCGGCAGTACATTTGTCAGCGTAGGTTAATACAGATTCCAAAGTGTATTGTGTTTTTGTTGTGTTTTCTAGTGAACTAAACGTGCTATAATAATAAATTATATACTTTATATAAGATCGTATCTCTGATCATACCTAGGCGAGCCACACTCGGGTAAATACTGCTCGATACAGAGAGATCTAATAGATATACAGTTAGGAGAGATATTTGGATAATCGTGTTTTATTCGGTTACGGGTTTTATAGAATCCCCGTGACAGTTTTCAAAAATATGACAAATGCATTTTGTGATATTAAAACACCATGATGACAAAAAACAGTTCGAATGTACGGCAATGGATAATCTAAATAATAAAATGTAAGTAAAGTATGATTTCAGTTATCAAAAACGGCTCTAATAGCCTTAGTGTTTAAAAACTAGTGCATGTACCTTTTAATATCATGTTACAAATAACTGTCCCAATTCAGGGAAACAGAGACAGGTGGTAGATATGATCAAGGAATGATGTGGGTTTTTTTAACTAATAACAATTTTAAATAGCATGGTGTTACAAGAGTTAATAATTGTTGTTTTTTAATTAATACATACTTTCATACAAGACAGTCGCACACTCACATACAAAAGCAATAACTGTTTTTCAGGTCAAGGAATCGGCCGATTCAAACAATTAGTCATCGTAATTAATTAACGAAGACAACTGAAGCGGGTCAATAAAAATACAGTAGACAGCATTAGCAGGAAAGCGATAATTGTTTCACTGATTACAGTGATGGGCCGCAATCAAAAGACTCGCTGGTGTTTACAAAGCATTAGCGTCCTTCCATTTCGTGATGAAATGCTGAACTTGTGGAGCAGACACGGACCAAAAAGCAGAGAACCGTAATCGTCCACGTTTAATATCTAACGACACTGAGCTCATCAGCTAATGACGGTGTAACATCACACAGACGAATTGCACTTCCATTCAAGTTAATTAAACGCAGACTGGAAACGTGTCCGAGTTCGATTCGAGGGCCATTCCGAGATTTATAAGAACCCGTCAAAAGAAAATTAACATTAATCAAAGATAGTCGATCGCCTAAGTCATCGTTAGGAGTTCTCTCTCCCACCTCGAGGAGGAAACAGGCGCAATTTGTTTGTTTGCAGCTCTGTTGTACGACTGACAGGACGAATTAGGTACTTAACTAATGGAACATTTGGCGAGCAAATACAAGATCGTTGATGCTATTTTTTTTCTTCCAAGGACCGAGAGAGCGCAACCAGATCGGAGGTCATTAATCACGGGCCGGATTTAATACAGAAGAAATCTCTGTTAATATAAATAAGCAATAGCCCGCGAAAGCAGCCAAACTATGGTTCGATAATAGACTTATTTAGTGTAATGCATTTCCATTTCCTCTTCAATTGGCTTGTACTTCAGGCTGGAAGCGCCTGTCAATATGTTTTCTTAGTCACCGCCGAGTTACAAATTGCAGATATTACGTTTCACAATTTGCCAACGTCATAGGCGGCGGACGATACAACGGGCTGCATGATTTTTTTTTTCTGATTTTTTTTCTTTTCAATTTTGTTCATGCTTATATCCATTTAAGGTACAAGCACGCTGTCCTCAGCTATCTGTACTGTCTGTCTGGAACAGTGGGTTAGTGGTTAGTGAGTATAAAATAATGCAAACGTTTCAATTAACGATTTATTTTGTTACACACATTTTTTATCACAAAATAAAACATTTCTCCATCACGATAGAACACATTTTTCCACAAAGTTCGAACGAATAATGCGAATGTTTTTATAGCCTGAAGTCATGTTTTCAAAACCGGATATAATTAATGTTTTCGTCTGTTGTAACTTCGTCCCTCAAAAAAAAAGCATTAAGGAATAGTGAGAGAGAATATGGTGTAGCGGTTCTTACACCTACCCACTGATTCATTAAAACTCACTCTGGGTGGGAGCCGGTACCGGGATGCGAACCCAGTACCTACCAGCCTTATGTTCGATGGCTTAACCACGACACCACCGAGGCCGGTTCAAGTAATTTTCCTGTGTATGTATTGCACAAGAAACATTTTACCGGTAATGGAGGATAAATCAAATAATTGTTTCCAAGAAATTGTTTATCGGTCAGTCGTAAACATTATGATACATTTGCACAGTTATAGCGTGTCATCATCTTTGTGAAGCTTTAACCATTTATAAACTTTGCAGTTCTATTGAGATCATTTTATTTGGTTCACAGGAACCTTTTTCCTCGAGTATATTTAAAATGGTTACTAAACAATGTCTGCCGTTATGTTGAGATATCCAGTATCTGACTCACCATTTACGTTCCCCTGCGCGTGCTGTAACCTCACCGTGGTGCATGGGTGTAACATTCTCTTTGAGAATGGCCAATACAGCACAAATCCCCTTGTTTTTTTTAGATAAAATAGAAATTTTGAGTAAAGGTCAGTATCTATCTGTGATATTTGCATTTTTGCACAGTTCTTTACACTGTTTTTATTTAAATCTTGAATTTTTATATTGATGTTGATCATCACTTTATTTGTTTGCATTACCATAGTTTGACACCCAATAGCCGATGTATTTTTCGTGCTGGGGTGTCGTTAAACATTCATTTATTCATTCACCATTTACGTTAGAAGTTTGTTTTGTTTAGCATCACTACTAGAGCACCTTGATTTATTAATCATCGACTATTGGATGTTAGATATTGAGTAATTATGATATAGTCTTAGGTAAGAAACCCGCTACATTTTTCAAATTTTAGCAACGGATCTTTTATATGTACCATCCTAAATACAGGATAGCACATACTAGCTGGAACAAGATATAACCCAATGAATCCACCGACGGGGATCGATCCTAGACCTACCGTGCTTCATGCGAGCGCCTTACCACTGGGCTGAGATAGTGAAATAAATTCAAATTCCGGAAGCATTAAATGTTTCACCTTCCTTGGTGAGACACTTGATTACGGTTCTTTGTTCTAATCTGGTCCAATTCACCGGTAGGTCACCGTTATGCAATAATATGTAAATATACAAACCAGAAAGAGTCATGTTATTGACAATTCTATGAAAGAACAAGATTTCAGAAAACAACCATACATGTAATAGTGTAGGTCTACCAAACTTTGGTTTGTACGAAATGTTTTACTGCCCATCGTATGTCCAACACAGGGGTTGGGTGGGGGTGGTGGCTCATATAATGGGCGTGTACACTGTTGGGATTTCTTCTCGACGTGCTATTTATAGAATAGTTGTATCAAAGAACAAGCTTTCAGAAAAACGCAAACATACTGTCACATTGTAACATTTACAACTACACGTATACTAAAAGGCAAAATTTAATGTGACACACAAAAGACAAAGATAATTGATGATAAGTTTTTACTGCCGTGTATGAACCGTTATAACATGGAAAGAGAAATGTCCGAAGGTATGGAAACGAGCAATAGTCCATAAAAAGGGCGAACCTGCCATATACAAATGAGCCACATCACTAGAGGGGGTCCAGAGCGAAGTTCACACTGTCAGTAGCGAGTGTGTCCATTTTATCACAGACATGTTCGATTGGTGACAAATCCGGGGACCTGGCAGGCCAGGGTAGCACATCAACATTGTTCTGATTCAGATACTGCTGCACAACTCTAGCAATGTGTGGTCTGGCGTTATCGTGTAGTAATGTCATCCCGGGGCCGTTCTGTTGCAAAAACAGTAACACAGTTGTTTGAAAAATTTCATCTCGGTACCTCACAGCATTCAAATTGCCTTCGATCACAACCATCTGGGTCCGGCCTGTGGCTGTAATTCCACCCCATAACATAACGCCACCACCTCCAAAACGATCCCCTTCAAGAACACATGGCGTGACGTAACGTTCATCTTCACGTCTGTAGACACGTGTCCTAACGGGATTCATCAGTGCAGAGGACACGTCTCCAGTCACGTGCTGTCCATCGCAGGTGTTGTCTGCACCACTGGAGACGTCGACGTCGATGTTCTGGCGTCAGGATTGGCCTTCTGACTGGGCGTCTTGCACGGATGCCGTAGATGCGTAGACGTCGTCGGACTGTCCTCGATGATACAACTCTGTTGCCAGGGATGGTTCGGGCTGTGAGGGTTGCTGGCTGGAACCTGTTTCGCAGATGATTGGTTCGGATCCATGTGTCTTGGCGAGGGGTTGTCACGGGTGGTCGGCCGCTACGGGGGCGGTCCCTGACCTGGTTGTTTTGTTGATATCGTTGCCATAAGTGCCATATGGTGTTTCTGTGGACGTTGAATTGACGTGCGAGGTCTCAGATTCAAGCATCCCCATGACTCGCCATCTATCCTTTTCACTGAGACGTAGCATGACAAAATTGCATCAAACAGTTCACTAATGGTGTTTTTCTGACGTCTGGACTCCTGAAGGCTGCACAGAGTGGCGATGATTTGCGACTGAATTTCTGGCCTTTTATGATGAACACTGGACAGGATTTCTCCCGAATATTCAATGTTTCTTGCACGATGCATGCAATCGCTGCAACAACTGTTTGGTTGCATTTCTTCGAGGTGTTTCATGCACATTTTCTCTGGTTTACATTTATAAATCCATTTACAAATGTATTACTCTAAACAATCCATGTCACAATAACTTTTGCCTTTTAGTATATACTAAAATTAAATTTATATATTTAGCTGTTCGTGTACGATTCAATTAATTGTTATTCTGTCATTTCCCATTTACGCAATAACTTAGACCGGCCTCGGTGGCGCAGTGGTAACGCCATCGGACTACAGGCTGGTAGGTATAGGGTTCGCAGCCCGGTACCGGCTCCAACCCAGAGCGAGTTCTTAAAGGCTTAATTGGTAGGTGTAAGGCCACTACACCCTCTTCTCTCTCACTAACCACTAACCAACTAACAACTAACCCACTGTCCTGGACAGACAGCCCATATAGTTGAGAGGTGTGTGTGCCCAGGACAGCGTGCTTGAACCTTAATTGGATATAAGCACGGAAATAAGTTAAAATGAAATGAATTAAATGAACAGTGTCGTACAAAAGCTGCCATCATTTGTAAAGGTAGGTAAAATAGTGAAAGGAGAACACTGCAGCGAATAACGCTAACCTTATTGAAATGAAATAACTTGATATTTAGTTAATTAGGGGCTAGCTATTAGATCATCTAGTGTCAAATCAAATTGCTACAGTCAAGGACATTATGGGTTGTTTTTATAATTTCCCCCAGCTTAACAGCTATGGGTCATAAACCATGGCAATTACGTGTCAACAAATATATGTATCTTATAAATATAGGTTTTCCTATACTTGAAAGGGAGACCCCAGGAGAGCAGCTCTGCTGTTTGTACCCTTGAGGTTCTCAGACGCAATGTCAACTCTATCAGTCATTCACTCAAGAGCTGAGACCTATATTATCTGTATTACTATATTTCACGTTGGAAAGAAAACTACACCTACAATCCATCAATCTGATTAAAATTATCTCTACTGGTCTACCAGTAGATCTAACAGCATTACGTTGACTCCCAAGTCCAGGTGACATTTCATCTATAAATAATAATTTAAATATCGACCAATTACAATTCGCGTTTTATAGCGTTATTCGGGAGCATAAAAATTCTAAAAATATCGGGCAAGACATTGAAACAACAGGGGAAAAAGTGTAGTAATAAACTCTGGATTGTATACTATATAGTATAAACAGATTTTATGGCTATACCACCACGGGGTTTTTTTTCGTCTTGAAACGAATTTTATATTGAAATTAGTTTCCGGCATACTTCGTAATTCACCCGAATTATTTCGTATACCCTCGGTATAATCCCGAATGTTTTCAAATTCTTTTCAAATCACTGGCATGATTTTGTAAGTAAGGTTTTGATTGGTCGAATGAAAGGTAAACCGGACATGAGTTCCAGCGGGCTGCTGTTAGATCCACATGTAAAAGTGGAGCTAATTTTAATTAGATTGGTGACACTTAACATTTAATCTACCTGCAAGAAAACAGGATGTTACATGACATTTAAAAGAAAATCGCTTGTTTTAATTTTCACATTGTAAATGTACCATAACCTGCTGTATTTAGTTGGTATAAAGCCCATTCGACGACAATAATGCGTCCATGTTTTAAAACAACTTTAGTTTTCTTTTGGAAATCGAAACCATGATGTTGGCCGTTTCTTGGGATGCATTGCTGTTACTGTTGCAGTTAAACACTGCGCAGTTAACCATCATATAATTACGTCGACAGTATATAATAACACTAATTATCTTGTAAATTAAATTTCCGATAAACCTGGAGACAAAAAAACAAAAGACGACTAAAAGGCACAACCAAAGAATCAACACGTGTACCGGTATTGCTTGGTAACTCTCACCGATGACGTATTGCCTCGCTTTCGTTCAGATATATGCATAATCCCGCCCACTTCTGTTTTTACCCCAAACCTATGGCGCGCAGCTGACCGGTGCCTCGTAGCGAGCCAGACGTTAGAGTAATGCGGTCTTTGACACTAACTTAATCCATTACACACTACAAGTCTTTTGGTGTCCGGTCTCCTTTAACAATCCACATTGTGACTGCTGTTGTTCATTCAATATACATTCGCCAGAAAATAGGAAAGAAAATGTCATGTCATGTCATAGGGTTTTCGTGCACATTCAGAACAAGCTGTTGTAGCGCACGCCTGTCGTGGGCACAAGAGCCGGCCTTGGCCGGCTCCTCCGTCCATGACAGGAAAGGTGGGGGAGGGGAGAGGAGGGACCGCCTGCACTGGCAGGTGCAAGGGAGCACCAGCAGCCCGATCAAATCGGTAGCAGGCGGGTGGTGGTGGTGGTGGTGCTATGGAATTTGAATGGAGCAGTTAAATGCCAAAGAGAAAAGGGTGCGCAATTTTGATCGAGGGAATTTGGCGCAATTTTGAACGGTCGGTCGAAAGGTAAATGGCCGAGCTAATATAGGTTTTGATATTAGTGAATCGAGAGTAAGGAAAGAAAAACTTACACCGTGTTAATATCATGATGGACCAAACTTTAGTGTCTAGGTCTGCGAACGTTTTGACTGCCCCTCGTATGTCCAAACCAGGTGGGGTGTGTGTCTTATAATGAATAGAAAGGGGCGTGAATAGTTTTCTCCAAAACCCTGTTGGGATTTCTTCACGCCGTTAACCTCCCAGAGACCATTTTACCAAACTACGAAATGGGTCTTTCGGATTTGATCATTTAGTTTGAAAGATTGCGTTAAATGAACCGAAAAATCATGTCGTTTGATTAAATTAGTTTCTGTTTGCTCCACGTGTGTATTTTATCCCTGGGGTTCGGCGAACTGTCAGCTCCTAGAAATCTCTTTATTTGCCCATGTGTTTATTGGTTATTTGCGTTGACCTTTGCAGCGTTAATTTACCTGCTTCGATCGCCTTAACGAGGCCATTTAGTTAATCATTGTTTTAGGTAACCACTTTCAACAGGCGCGGGGTGGAGTTTGTTGGTAGATCTAGAGGCGCGATGGGTCTTAGGATCAATCCCCTCGGACGGCTTTTTCTCCCGTTCCGACTAGTGCTTCACGACTTGCATCAGAGGCTGCAGGGTCGAAGAAGAAGATCACTGTCGATGGACACGGTTTTTTTCCCATTCCAACGAGTGACCCACGTCTATGTAAGTCCTATGTCAAAGGCAATGGTATGTACTGTCCTGTTTATGGGAAAGTGTACATAAAAGATCTCAAAATAACCATATGGTAGACATTAAATAGCAGGGGGCGGGACGTGGGCCATAGGTAAAGCGCTCGCCTGATGCGCGGTCGGTCTGGGATCGATCCCCATCGGTGGGCTCATTCTGCTGTTTCTCGTTCCATCCAATGATCCACAACTGGTGTAACAAAGGCCGTGGTATGTATTATCCTGTCTGTGGAATGCTGCATATAAAAAGATCCCTTGCTACTAAACGGAAAGAGTAGCCTATTACGTGGCGGCGGCGGATTTCCTCTCTCATATGTCTGACTCCATACAACTGTACCCCTGCGTGTGCTGTAACCTCACCGTGGTGCAGGGGTGTAACATTCTCTTTGAGAATGGCCAATACAGCACAAATTGAAGTTTAGAGTAAAATTCGGTGTCCGTAAAATTCTGTGATATTTGTATTTGTATTTTTGCACAGTTCTTTACACTGTTTTTGTTTAAACCTTGAATTTTTATATTGATGTTGATCATCACTTTATTTATTTGCATTACCATAGTTTGACACCCAATAGCCGATGTATTTTTCGTGCTGGGGTGTCGTTAAACATTCATTCATTCATTCATTCCATATAACTGTAATTGAAATGTGTTGAGTGCGTCGTTAAATAAAAACATGTAGGACTTCCTTACATCTAGTAGCAGTAGTTTAAAATGTGCTGAGGTGTCGTTAAAGAAATATACCATTCTTTTCTATTTTAAATCTGAATGATAAAACCCTATTCTGTGATCAGATTCGTATTTCTGCACAAGACATATCGAGGTGGCGTTTTAGGCAAAATCGTGTAGCTTGTCCTTAGGAGGACCGCCACTCCTCTAGGCGATCCCACCGCCTGTAGGAGGACTGCCACTCTCACGTCTTGTCAGATTTGATGAAGAAGCGATGTTGTGATTTTTCGTTGACTGTATACAGTGGCTGGTGATGTGGCACTGTTAGGTAGAACATATTTGAAAAAATATTTATTGTAAAATTACCATATTGTTTTGTTGTTATGCGTTGCACTACTGAGAGCCAGGACATAATGCGATAGGGTGTTGTTGTTGTTGTTGTTGTTGTTGTCTTATTGTTGTTTTGTTGTTGTTTGTTTTGGAGTGTGACGGAACATGCTCTTAATTTTGTTTTCGCCTGTGGCGATATTAATTGTTTTAGAGGGCCGTGTGCAGGTCCAATATGCACGTAAGCCCAGATGGGCACTTTGTTACGTAAGACCGTTTTTTTGGCGACTAGGCGTCATCAAGTCTGGCCATCTAAGAAAAATATGCCGGCTTGATCGCTGTGGAAATATCACTTGATGGGGGAGGACCGCGTTGTACCCCCAGCGATATTCGGATTTTTTTATAAATAGCTAGGGTTTTAGAGATATGGGAGAAACATATTGGAAGGCTTCCAGGGAACGCGTCCGTTTGGACTACTGTTCTATATATATAAAGCTTAACCAGTCATCCTAGAGGACCTAGGTAAACTGTAGGTTATTGTCTTTATTGTGATAGGTACCAGTATTAATTCTGTATTACAAGGTTACTGAATGAGTAGATAAGGGTTAATTAAAAATTAAACAGTTAGGAATAGAGTTGTAATTCCTTTATTAAGTAAGTTCCCCTGGAAGCGTTTCTCAATTATCACATTGTATAAACTAGACACCTAGTGATTAACTAATTAAGTGATCAATTCTGGGTTGTTACTATTTGTTGTTGTTAATTAACTACTGCGGCAGTACATTTGTCAGCGTAGATTAATACAGATTCCAAAGTGTATTGTGTTTTTGTTGTGTTTTCTAGTGAACTAAACGTTCTATATTATATATACTTTATATAAGATCTTATCTCTGTTCATACCTAGAGACAAGCCACGCGGGTATATACTGCCCGATACAGAGAGATCTAATAGATATACAGTTAGGAGAGATATTTGGATAATCGTATTTCATTCAGTTACGGGTATTATAGGATCCCCGTGACATGGAGGTTTCTGGGGGGCTTTTCTTATTGGTTTTTTGTATACTTTAAATTTATTTTGTTTGTTTATTTGTTCGTTCGTTCGTTCGTTAGTGCAATCATTCATTTTTTTTTCTTTGCTGGGCCCCTACGCGTGTAGTAACCTCACCGTGGTGCAAGGGGTGCAACATTCTCTTTGAGAATGGCTAATACAGCACAAATCCCCTTAGGTTTTTCGAGATATAATTGAAATTTTGAGTAAAAGTCAGTATTTATCTGTGATATTTGTATTTTTGCATAGTTCTTTACACTGTTTGTATTTAAATTTTGAATTTTTATATTGATGTTGATCATCAGTTTATTTGTTTTCATTACCATAGTTTGACACCCAATGGTAGATGTATTTTTCGTGCTGGAGTGTCGTTAAACATTCATTCATTCATTCATTCAAGCTTTGCTGGGGGGGAGGGGGTTTCTCCTTTTTTTACTTTCTTGCTAATGATTGATTGATTTATATAATTATTTATTTATTTATTTATTTATTTATTGCTTTGTTCGTTTTCTATTTTTCCCTCCTCTTTTACTTTCTTACTAATGATTTACTTCTTACTAATGCTTGTTGGGTTTTTTGGGGGGTTTTTTGGGGTTTTTTTTTTTTTTTTTTTTACCGGCCTCGGTGGCGTCGTGGCAGGCCATCGGTCTACAGGCTGGTAGGTACTGGGTTCGGATCCCAGTCGAGGCATGGGCTTTTTAATCCAGATACCGACTTCAAACCCCGAGTGAGTGCTCCGCAAGGCTCAATGGGTAGGTGTAAACCACTTGCACCAACCAGTGATCCATAACTGGTTCAACAAAGGCCATGGTTTGTGCTATCCTGCTTGTGGGAAGCGCAAATAAAAGATCCCTTGCTGCCTGTCGTAAAAAGAGTATCCTATGTGGCGACAGTGGGTTTCCTCTAAAAACAGTGTCAGAATGACCATATGTTTGACGTCCAATAGCCGATGATAAGATAAAAAAATCAATGTGCTCTAGTGGCGTCGTTAAATAAAACAAACTTTACTTTTTCTTTTTTTGTTCTTTTTTACTTTCTTATTAATGATTTATTTATTTATTTGTTTATTTACTTACTTATACTTACTTACTTACTTACTTATATTTACTTACTTACTTATATTTACTTACTTACTTACTTACATTTACTTACTTATATTTACTTACTTACTTACTTACTTCTTACTTATTCATTCATTCCAATTGCAATTCCAATTCCAATTCCAAATTGTTTAGCATGCACCATCAGGGCAAGCTGTCCTCCGTCCAGGACAGGAAAGGGTTGGGGAGGGTGAAGGAGGGACCGCCTGCACTGGCAGGTACAAGGGAGCACCAGCAGTCCAACCGTAGTTGGATTCATTCATTCATTCATTCATTTAATGCATTGTTGGTTTTCCTTTTTTACCTTTTTTTTCTTACTAATGATTAACTATTAACCATTGATCTTTAACTTACTGAACTGATTAAACTAAATTTCAAATCCATAACCACGAGAGCTCCACTCTAAATTAATCCTTGATAATAATTTCAAAAGTGCGTCATAAATTAGATTAGCCCGGATTGGTAATATGAGACAACGTTTATTTATCAGCACACAAAACGTGGCGCTATGGCGTCAGCCGACTCTAATTTAGTGAAGTTTACATCAGTGCGGTTCGGCTCGTTTAACACGAATGGATTAGAAATCTCAAAATGGCCGTCGAGTCATTATATAGATATTGGATATGGGATGTCGAGGCATCTCGAGAGTTTTTAGAGTGAAATCAGGCAGATATTTTATCTGAAACGCAACCATAAAAACGTCTCAATTGCCCTGGGAGTGGCCATTTATGGGTTTGATTGATAGAGGTCCGCCATTCTGGAATTAGCAATAATCTAACTAAGTGAAGCACAAGGAAAATGCAATATATTTGGCCGATTCTTACAATAATCACTAGCAATTCCCCTGTCGATAACTGTACAATAAACTTTCTAAAAATTTCTAAGAATACATACGAAAAGAAGTAATTTCAGATTTTGTGAGAAAATAACCAATTGCTTAGTTTTCTGTCAAAAGAGTTAAGCCACTATTTATCCACACTGCCAAGTTTATCCAAGTATCTTCGATTTTCTAACTTATCATTATCATTTATTTATTTATT
The DNA here is from genome assembly GCF_016097555.1 of Gigantopelta aegis. Taxonomy (NCBI): domain Eukaryota; kingdom Metazoa; phylum Mollusca; class Gastropoda; order Neomphalida; family Peltospiridae; genus Gigantopelta; species Gigantopelta aegis. Next base: position 5,400,697 of record NC_054709.1, read on the forward strand.
TATTTATTTATTAAAAGAAGTATTTTCAGAGTTTGTGACAAAATAACCAATTGCTTAGCTCTGTATTAAAAGAGTTAAACCGATGTTTAATTACACAGCCCTATGTCAAAGAAATTTCGATTTTCTCAATTTTATTTTATCTTTCTCATTTCTTTCTTTCTATATTGAATTCATTCATTCATTTTTTATTAATTTATTTATTCATTCATTCATTTATACATTTTTTATTAATTTATTTATTCATTTCATTCATTCATTCATTCATTCATTCATTCATTCATTCATTCATTCATTCATTCATTCATTAATGTTTTAAATGATACATCTATCTATCTGTCTATCTCTGTCTGTCTGTCTGTCTTTCTTTCTATCTATATATATTAAATATCTTACATATTAAATATATTTTCTTGTTTAGAATATTAGTGTGTGTATTTTCATTGTGTTTCTGGTCATTTTAATATTTGTAAGAAGCCCAACCTGGATTTTGTCTTCAAATAATTTCGTACGTACGAAAAAAATATTTTAGGAAATAAAATGAAATTTAACCTGATACAAATATTAGAACGATCAGAAACACGTTTAATATACAGCCGCTAATATTAAACAGTCTCTCTTAGTCGATAATATCTTAAAAAGTGCAGCAAACTCATGAATGTCCCTTTAGACTGAATATTATTTATATGTTTAATTTATTATTCATCGAAATTGCGATATTCAGGAATCTTCTTCTTTTTTTAATTGAAGACACGATGTAACAACCCTATTCTTGTTTTAAATTGAAGACACGGCGTAACAACCCTATCATCGATATGAATCTAACACCAACCTGTCTAAAACTTATCTTCTTGCTGAAAATGGTCATTTTTTCACATTTAGTCAGGTGAATTTTATCCTTAAGTGTTTAATCATTTACAATTTTGTTCTATCTGTCCACAACCAAAAATATTCAAATCTTAAAGTGACAGACCCTAGTTTTTAAACATTAAGGTATATTTCGCATATCTCCACTCTTGTGGCAATTTTTTTTGGTATTCCAGTTTAATGTTTTATAAATCGATAAATGGTTATTTTTGCCAGTGAAATTAAGCATTCCCGGATTTCTGTCTGTTACGCATTACGCTAAGTATTACGCATTTATCGTTTTAATTTCTAGGATATGGCAATTTTTTGTACATCATTTTAATGTCTTATAAATGGTCATTTTTAGATGTGGCAAACCTCGGATTTCATACTTTTATCAACTCGTGCAGATAAATTATGATATCACAAGATACCCGGGGAGTATCCTCTATATCTCCAGTTTTAACTTCTAGGATATGGCAAAAAAATTGGTACATCATTTTAATGTTTTATAATTCGATAAATGGTCATTTGTATATGGCACATTTGCCAATGGAAACAGGCCTCTCCAGATTTCTCTCTGTTAGCTCATGGCACGTATATATTATGTAAATATGCATAATTTATCTCCAGTTTCTACTTCTAGGAAATGGCCATATTTTTTGGTATTCCATTTTAATGTGTTATATTTCGATAAATGGACGTTTCTACATGCCAGTGATATCAAGCAATTTCAGATTTTTTTCTGTTAGCTTATGCCACGTACATATTATGTAAATATTACGGATATCCCGAGTTTTTACTTCTAGGAAATGGCTACATGTTTTGGTATTCCATTTTAATGTGTTAAATTTAGATAAATGGTAATTTCTACATGCCAATGAGATCAGATAATTTCAGATTTCTTTCTGCTAGTTCAGCCTCGTGGTACGTAAATATCACGCATATCTCCAATTTTAACTTCTAGGATATGGCTAATGATTTGGAATTCCATTTTAATGTTTTAAAATTAGATAAATGGACGTTACCACATGTCACCAAGATCAAACAATTCCAGATTTCTCTCTGTTAGGTCAGGACACGTACATATTACGTACATATTACGCATATCTTGAGTTTTTACTTCTAGGAAATGGATACATTTTTTGGTATTCCATTTTAATGTTTTATAATTCGATAAATGGTCATTTCTACATGCCAGTGGGATCAGGTAATTGCGGATGTCTTTCTGCTATCTCAGCCTCATGGTACGTAAATATCACACATATCTCCAATTTTAACTTCTAGGATATGGCTAATTTTGGGGGTATTCTTTTTTAATGTTTTATAATTCGATAAATGGTCATTTCCACATATCACTGAGATCTAGAAATTACGAATTTGTCTCTGTTAACTCATGTTACGTAAATATCATGCATATCTCCAATTTTCACTTCTAGGATATCGGTAATTGTTTTTCGTACACCATTTTAATGTTTTATAATTCGATAAATGGTCATTTCCACATGCCAATGAGATCAAGGGTTGTGAATCTCACTATGTTAGCTCATAGCACGTAACTGCCAGGCGGCCGACATAACACGACAGGCCAAGCCATCATGCGCAATTCCCTGATTAATTTTCCGCCATTCATTGGTGTAAATTTTACAGAATGGCTACAAATTGACATGGCGTCAGCACTTAGAGCGCTGGTAGCGGGAACTCATCGCCACTTCGACTCTCAGCTGTGGCGATATCGGCGAGAATTTAGCGATGTTGTCATTTGCTGCTGATCACTATATTACGAATAACAGAGTGTTTCGCCAGTTAGGCCCGACAGGACAGGATCGCAGTAACACTACATCATTAGGCGAGTGGTCGATGCACATCTAGAAAAACGTTTTCTGTGGGGGTTTTCCTCGTTTGATTAAAAGATGAGAACCAAGTTTATACAGCCGTTAAATTGCTTCTTGAAACTGGACAATAACAGGAACGTGTGCAGTGGGGGAGGGGGTAACACCCCCTCTAGCTCAAGCAATTTTTTTTACCGGCCACGGTGGTATCGTGGTTAAGCCATTGGACATAAGGCTGGTAGATAGTGGGTTCGCAGCCCGGTACCGGCTCCCATCCAGAGCGAGTTTTAACGACTTAATGGATAGGTGTAAGACCACTACACCCTCTTCTTTCTTTCTCACTAACCACTAACAACTAACTCGCTGTCCTGACAGTCAGTCCAGATAGCTGAGGTGTGTACACAAGACAGCGTGTTTGAACCTTAATTGGATATAAGCACGAAAATGAAATGAAATGGGGGGGGGGGGGGGGTCAATATATTTTCCAATAGCTCAAGGAAATTTTTTCAATATATTTTTCGGTGATAATGCTCAGCTATGTAAAAAGAATACAATCAAAATTGGTGCGATATCTGAATTCTGTATTCTGCATTTCCTCATACTGAAGTCAAAGGCCGTGGTATGTGCTTTCCTGTCTGTGGGAAAGTGCATATAAAAGATCCCATGCTGCATTAGGAAAAATGCAGCGGGTTTCCTCTGGCGACTACGTATCAGAATTACCAAATGATTGATATCCAATAGCCGATGATTAATCAATCAATGTCCTCTAGTGGTGTCATTAAACAAAAACAAACTTTTCATACTGAAATTAATGTGCGCAGTAGTTAAGAGGAAAATTCCAGTCTTGACATCTGTTCGAGAGTAAGTGTCCAGACTGATCACTTTCGTGACGCTCGGCACCCTGTACAGATGGCGTATTCAGATCGGGGAGACATCACAAATTCATTAGTCGTGACGCTGGAACTATCACTCTGTTGCGGTCACATCTAAACCATTCAAGAGACATTTAACAGGCTCACGCCTTTCCAATCGTCAAGCCAGCGGCGCGTGCTCTTACCAAAGTGCGCGTGCATCGTAAAACTTGCGCGTGAAACAAGGGTCACGTGGTGTCGGCTTCGACAGACGACTCGGCAAATTAAATGCTTTCAGATGAGTGCCAATTTGCATGCAAACCGGTTAATTAACGTCCGCGATACTTTGTGATGAGTCTTAATTAATTGGTCCGGAGAAGAAAAGAAATAATGGATAGTCGGTGGCAACAACGATTGATTTTAAATTCCAATTAGCTGCGATACTTGACGGAAAGCTGGTCACAGCAGGTTTGAGAAAACGATGATGACGGCAATTTACGGTTCGACTTCGAAACCGTATTATCCTTTCTATGTCCGACTTTGGTTAAGCACGTCCATCCAGGGTCCGATCCCAGGGCAGAAGGGATAGTTAAATGGAGCGGAGCGAATAATTTTATCATGCTCATATGCCACGAAGGTTTCGAGCATGTCTCTCCCGGGTCCCGTCTCTGAACCGACCCGGGACAGAAGTTGAATGGGACAATTTTGATATTATTAAAGTATTAAAAAAAAAAGTTAAATGGGACAATTTTGATACTTTAATAATGGGGGTGGACATTATTAATATACAGAACTTCACATATGTTGTTTTGCACGAGTGCAATAAATAGGAAGCGAAAACAACGTACGTGAAGATCTGTATTTATTACATGCCTTCTTTTGGGTTTTTTTACAAAAAAGGTTTTCAATTTGACGTCATAACTACATTTTCAATACTCATTTCATGAGTTTATTTAACGTTAAGAATCATACTTCGCGGACATCTTGTGTGATGTTTCATATACGATGTGACGTAATTTGTAAATCATTGATTAATTAAAAACATATTTTATTGTGTGTGTGTGTGTGTGTGTGTGTGTGTGTGTGTGTGTCTATATATATATATATACACACACACACACACACACACACACACACACACACACACACACACACACACACAATGACAGCACAAGTTATCCAACTTACGAGGCCTTCTCTTACAATAATGACGATTGTAATGGTCAATAAATAAATTAAAATAATAAAAAAGGCGATAAATCCAGTTAAAATAAAAAAGGTAATTCCCCATTTACAAGTCCTGGTCCAAATCACACATATGTGTGATACAAGATAAATTTATCACACGGTTTGAAAATGTCTTTATCACTATAGTAAGATTGCACAGGTATGTAATAAAATAAATTTCATATAGTATTGATGTATGAATATCTATATATATTTGTATGTATGTCGACTGTTACATACATATATATTAACGCACTGGCACAGGGGATAATTAAATCCTTTTTGGCCTCACAAATCGTCTCATATAGTATTGTTGTCACATACATTAACATTGTCGTCTATGGCATTGTATTTCCTATAGTTGAACCGTGTATATGAATTATTGTTACTAACCCTACAGACGGCGAACAAACGGTTAGATGTCAATTAGATTTCACGACCATTTTATTTCAACAATATGCTGGTTGTAAGATTAATGAAGAATTAGATCGCGCACCTGTTATCAGATAATCGTTTAAAATACAAATATAGTGAAACCACGTTCTGTTAACAAGTAATTAATCACAACTTAGCACTACAGATCTCATAAGCGCTTATCGTTGCGATAAGCAAAGGGGAATACAATCGTGAATTTCCATGACCAGTAACAAGGACTGATGCTGGATGTCTCTAGGTGGAGTGAGGGGAGGGGGGCGCACACTGTTTAAAAAAAGACATCTAGAGTATTCTCATGTACATTAATGTGCATCATATGCATTAAATGAAGTGTATACATGCAGCGTTTCAATCAACATATACACACTATAGATAGTTATCCTATAACTTACCCATAATATCCATGTCAGAAACCTATTTGATATTTACCAGTATTATCTCAGTTAATAATGTTTTGCTGTCAATGGATCATTTGTTTACAGTCAACAAGACTTGTATACCTGAGCGTAACGTTTTGACGAGATTTAGTTAATACTGCGTGACATCAACTACATTGGTGTTAATCGCGATGACGGTGAGTTTGACTGACTAAATATCGAATTAAAATGTTATTTTAGAAGTGTTGTAGGATAAATAGAATTCGTTACTCGTGGGTTGTTTTTTAATATACTCTTCAAAAAAGTAGGGGAACTCTAATAAGAATTTACAGTTGCCAAAATTGTAAGGTATATTAGCTGTGGGGAATGGTTATATGATAATAGTGAATTAATTGGGCAAACATTACAACCGGTAGATCAGTATTACAGTAGGTTTTATGACCACCAAAGATCTTGAAGGACGATTGGGGTTAGACATGAAATTTGAAAGTTGACGTTGTTTATCAGTAAATCGCAAATTCAAACAATAAAAATTACTAAGAGAAAAGATTGACAGAAATAATCTTCCACAGTGATTAATGGACCTTCCTGGAAATTGTCAAAATCGAGAATGACACCTCACGCACGTATCATATCAACCTCGTCTTGGCATAGCCTCGACAAATATGATTAACGTTGACTTGATATTTTCCATATTAAAAAACACTCGTGACGAATCCTCACTACTCCCCTCACCCTTAAAGTAAATAACAGAAACAAACTTGTTTGAGACAAAACGACGAGCGTTTTTGACTATCCAAGTTCCGCACAAAAATTGTCATGCTGTTTTTAGCAGGACCCCCGCACATGTTTAAAGCACAACAGTAGCTGGTACATTGGCACTAGTGCAAATTAATTTTCATAAATTTACTGGCCAGATTAAAGAATATTTTAGCATTACAAACCCTCTCACATTTATCACCAATGGCATGACTGGTAGTGTTAACTGTGGAATGAAAAGTTGGGTGAACTTCGAACTTTGACCCGCTGACATACTATTTGGTGTACTCCAACTAGAAACACCAAATCGACCTATAAATTGCATGTTCCTTGACAAAAAACCAAACAGATATAAATTCATTGTATTCATTTGCTAACAAACACTAGCTGTTTCATTTCACTTCACGGAGCGTGACGTAGCCCATTGTTAAAACGTTCGCTTGATGAACGTTCGGTCTAGGATCGATCCCCGTCAGTGGGTTCATTGGGCTATTTCTCCTTTAAGACTATATGTCAGAATTACCAAATGTTTGACATCCAGTAGCAAATAATTAATAAATCAGTGTGCTCTAGTGGTGCCGTTAAACAAAACAAACTTTAACTTTATGTCTCTTTGAAATGTGTGTGTGTGTGTGTGTGTGTGTGTGTGTGTGTGTGTGTGTGTGTGTACCTCCAGCGACCTCATCTGGAAGGCATCGTAACACAGGGACAATATTTAAAATTCTTAGGTAACCGAAAGTCGGTTCATGTGATTTTATCCAAGGTAAACGATTATTTGGTTACGTGAATTCTACTTATGTGACCAATCAATTGCCTAATCGGTTCCCCACATAACCGACTGGTGGTTCGCGTTAATGTAAAGTCTCGTAACCGACACGCGAACAGAACGATAGTTCGCGTGAAATATTGTGCGCTGTAACAGATGTCTAGGGCTAATAGAGAACTTTATATGGTAATATTTTATATTTAGAAACGCCCGATCAAAAATGGCGACCAAATTTTTTATAAATATTTAATTTATCTTTATTAATTTTATTAGAAATGGCGCATTTAAAATAAAAGCACAAAGCCCCATACCCCATTGGATTAAGTTCAAAATTGACCTAAGTAATTTTGCCCCGGATTGGGCCCTTGGCCTCCAAAGGTCGAACCCGAGGTAGACATGCTCGAAACCGTAGTGGTATAGGAGCATGTTAAAAACATTATGTTATGTTATGTAACAGATGGACAACAAGAGCACTTTTAAACTCAAATTGGGCATTTTTCATATTTTCTGGGGTGACTACTGTTTCGTACCCACCCCATAATTGATACACTGGCGTAGCCAGGATCTTATATTGAGGGGAACACACTATTGAGGGGGGGGGGGGGGCAACCCACATTATGTATGTATGTATGTATGTATTTATGTATAATTTTATAAAATTTGCGAAAAAGTTTGATTGAGGGGCATTGCTCCCGTGCCCCCCCCCCCCCCCTCACCCTCGCTACGCTACTGAGTAGATACGGCCCTGGATATTGGCGAAGTTGGAGTCTGCTTAACAAATTGGTTTCGAACGGGACTTTAATTAGCTAGCAATAGGCAATTTGTCTGGCCTATCCGATAAGCCTTATCGTGCAACCTGTTGCTTGGAATAGAACGAATGTACAAGCATATCGCCAATATGGCGTCTTTCACGATATATCTGTCGAAAAGATTCATGAAATATACGTAGGAGTTAATTTTAAACTAATATGAAAATAAATTATGAGTTTATGAGAAGGCCAGAATAGTGTTGCTGGGCATATAATAACATTATGGGCAGAAAATAGATTTTAAAATCGTGTGTTTTAAAAAATATATATATAACATAAACTTATCTTACACATTGTTACTCCAGTACTCTTATTTAACTCAACTAAAGAAATAAATTAAATAAACATACTTTGTTTTTTGTTGTTGTTTTTATTGTTTGGGGCGGAGGGGGGGGGGGGGGGGGGGGGGCGTTCGTTTTTTGTTTTGTTTCGGTTTTTTTACTCATGTATAGTATTCTTTATTTATAAAAATTTGCATACAGTAGAAACGATGGACAGAAATTTAGTAAATGAAATAACAAATCCTTGTTGAAGGGAAATAACTCTTGGCGATGCTTTATCCACACTTGAACCCATTGCCGATTGAGGCGGAAGGTTGTCCACTGATAAAGCACTCGTGTGATGCGCGATCGATCCAGGACCGATCTTCGTCAGTGGGCTATTTCTCGTTCCACCGATTCCTCCACAACTAGTGCAACAAAGGCCTTGGTATGTACTATCCTGTCTGTGGGATGGTGCACATAAAAAAATCATAGCTGCTAACTGCCGATGGAAGGTTTTCTCTCATTATTTTTGGGATCATTAGCCATATGTTCGATACAGTATAATCATAAAAAGCATATCTCTGCTTTTGTCTGTCTGTCTGTCTGTCTGTGTTTCTCTATCCCCCCCCCTCTCTCTCTCTCTCTCTCTCTCTCTCTCTCTCTTCTCTCTCTCTCTCTCTCTCTCTCTCTCTCTCTCTCTCTCTCTCTGACTTCGTTTTGTACACTTGTGATAAACGATGCCTTTGTATGAACCATAAGTACAAGTCTTGCAAAATAAAAAGCTAAGGTCACCCGATACATTCCCTGGTAATCTGCAAGCTGTTGACCTTCCCAGGTACCTCAAGACATGTTCGTGTTGCTGGTATCTTATCACAGGTATATATTTAAAGACATTACCTGTATGATATGTATAATATAATTCGGTATCTCATCTCTCTCCCTCAAGGCCGTAAGAAGCGGTAAGGCCAGTCAAACTTCGGCCTGATCTATATACCTGGTCCCGGACTAAATAAATAAAGTTTGTTTTATTTAACGACGCCACTAGAGCACATTGATTTTTTTATCTTATCATCGGCTATTGGACGTTAAACATATGGTCATTCTGACACTGTGTTTTCGAGGAAACCCGCTGTCTCCACATAGGCTACTCTTTTACGAAAGGCAGCAGGGGATCTTTTATTTGCGCTTCCCACAGGCAGGATAGCACAAGCCATGGCCTTTGTTGAACCAGTTATAGATCACTGGTCGGTGCATGTGGTTTACACCTACCCATTGAGCCTTGCGGAACACTCACTCAGGATTTGGAGTCGGTATCTGGATTAAAAATCCCATGCCTCGACTGGGATCTGGTCCCGGACTAAGTCACTGGCGAGGTCAGAGTTTAAGCCCGAGATGGGCGTGTTCGAAACCTTCGTGGTATATGAGCACGTTAAACGCACAGACCCTAGTTTCTACTTCTCAGACGCACGTGCGTTTTAAAAAAATATAAAACAAAAATGCATTTTATGGTATTAGAAACGCCAGGATGACAAGAAACAATTCGGTTGTTCAAAAATGGATAATGTAAGCAATAAAATATAAGTAAAGTTTGATTTCAATGATCATAAACGGCTCTAATAGTTTAAAATATCCCTTAGTGCTCAAACACTATGGTCTGTCTCTTTAAACAAGTTACCTTACCTTATACCTGATTTTTTTTTTTTTAAATCATGATGTCATTAATCCTGCTCGAAATATAATATCGTCAAACACTGTCGTTCAAAATACCCCCAGAATATAGAAAAAAATACATCGTCTTAAAACAATGTATGGATGTGGAGGTTTTATCTCATATAATCTATATACTAGTATGTCGTGGAGTCAAAATAGACCTTACTAATAATTTTAGGCTTCTCTCTCTCTCTCTCTCTCTCTCTCTCTCTCTCTCTCTCTCTCTCTCTCTCTCTCTCTCTCTCTCTCTCTCTCTCTTCTCTCTCTCTCTCTCTCTCTCTCTCTCTCTCTCTCTCTCTCTCTCGCTGTTTTTAGAGGAATAAATATTATAAATCAAATAATATTTCTTTACCTATAAGCTGTGATGACTCACTTCCCGATTAAACATATAAAACAATTACTTAGGTACATCATCTTATCCCTCGTTCTTCAGTCGGGAATTGATCCCCGTCGGTGGGCTCATTGAGCTATTTCTCGTTCTAGCCAGTTACACCACGACTGGTATATCAAAGGCTATGGTATGTGCTATCCTGTCTGTGGGATGTTGCATATAAAAGATCCCTTTCTACTAATGGGAAAATGTAGCGGGTTTCCTTTCCTCTCTAAAATTATACGTGATAAAATGACCAAATGGTTAACAGCCAATAGTCGATAATTAATAAACCAAATAAACTTTAACTTTTGTATACGGAAGTTATTAAAAAAAACTACATTTTGGGGCTCCCGTTACAAAGTGGCAGTCCTCTTATAAATGGAGTGGGAACTATATAACGTGAACAAATCCAGCTTCTTTTCTATAGACAAATCATCTGGCAATGATTCATGTTGGAAATCACCCAAGACTGTCATAAGTTGCTTTGGACTTTGTCTTGTGCAGAAATACGATATTAAATATGAAAGAAAAAGAAAGAAATGTTTTTTATTTAACGACGCACTCAACACATTGTATTTACGGTTATATGGCGTCAGACATATGGTTAAGAACCACACAGATATTGAGGGAGGAAACCCGCTGTCGCCACTTTATGGGCTACTCTTCTCGATTAGCAGCAAGGGATCTTTTATATGCACCATCCCACAGACAAGATGGTACATACCACGGCCTTTGATATACCAATCGTGGTGCACTGGCTGCAATGAGAAATAGCCCAATGGGCCCACCGACGGGGATCGATCCCAGACCGACCGCGCATCGAGCGAGCGCTGTACCGCTGGGCCTGGTCTCGCCCCTATATTAAATATGCTAATCATGAAAGATTCGTAATCGTCATGGCACGGATTTTGGTGCACACATTTTAAATTATATATGTTGTCTATGTGTATTACTGGTCAATGGAGGAATCAAGGGAGGGGACAAGTAGTACCTCCCCCCCCCCCCCCCCCCAAAAGATTAAAGTGCCATTTAAAAAAACACAAAACCCCCCACCTATTTACAATGTTATTGATGTGCCATTCTCAGGGAGTTGTTTTTAATTACCAGTCTCAACAAGATTCTCACGACTCCTACATCTAACGACATGGGTCATATAAAAGATCATTTAAAACTTTAAGCTGGGTTTTTTCGGCAGGACTAGCCTATTGGCAACGGGTTTCTTCTATCTTGATCTGCCAAGTGTCGAAGTAAACATTAATAACTTCATCATCTTAATTAACTTGATACTAAACAACCAGAGCTTGAGATGTGCTGACGTGTCGTTAAACAAACTTCCCTTTCCTTTCCTCTCAACCAAGTGTATAAATAACCAAATAATATGGTACACACACCGATACAACCGACATTTGTCGAAGGTAGCAATCGGAATGGACGAGCCTGAATCTGCAGTGGATATAGGCACGTAAATAGAGTTTTGGTTGTTAGGTACTAGGTTCGCAGCACGGTACCGGCTTCCACCCAGAGAGAGAGAGTTTAACTACTCGGTGGGTGGGTTTAAGATCACTACACGCTGGACAGACAGCCCGGATAGCTGAGGTGTGTGCCCAGGACAGCGTGCTTGAATTTGAATTTGATATAAGCACGAAAATAAGTTGAAACGAATGAAAGTTAAGACACCAAAATAGCCGTAGATACAAATGTGCCGAGACGTCGTTAAACCAAAATAACAACCAGTTTCCTTTTTAAGCAATGCTAGCTGTTGTTTCTCATATGACGTCAAAGTTCACAAACCGTTATCTTAACGTCTATATCCGTTTGCCCTTGTTACATAAGCGTTGTTCTTCGGGTACGATGTGTAGTGAAGAAAATAATGTTTCTGCAACTAGTCGCAATTTCCGTTGTATGTTCGCTGGCCCACGCCATCGTCTGCCCACCCAATGTGTGTAGCATGGTGGACTGTATGTCCGTAACAAACTGTAACGGACGCGTCGTCTCTGGCGGAGGATACTGTGGATGTTGTGATACGTGTGTTACCGAGTTAGGTAATTACTAATACTCATATGGTGGTTATGATTGGTAGACGAGAGAGGGAGGGAGAGAGAGGGGGTGGAGGTAAGGAGGAAGAGAGAGGGAGCATAGAGGAAGGGAGAGAGAGGAGGGAGAGAGGGGGGGGGGGCAGTGTCACAGAGGCACACAGAGAAACCTACAAAAAGACAGACACAGAGAGGCAGACAGAGACACACACATAGATACAGACACAGAGAGGCAGACAGAGAGACACACATAGATATAGACACACAGAGGCAGACAGAGAGACACATAGATATAGACACAGAGGGAGAATATTCAGTTTCACAGTCAAATAGACAATAGTTTATCCTTCAAAATGTTTTTTTTATTTTTACTATCATTTCGTAGCAAGCAGGGGAGGGCATAGCTCGAGTGACCTCCAGTCCTGTCTCCCTGACAACATGTAAACAGGGCAGGGTTAGAGATAATAAACCCCCACCCCGTTGAAAGGCACATTAATATCATATATTGCTGCCCCTGCAACTGATGGCATCTTCCGACACCTTTGGCAAGGTAAACTCGTACAAAAATAGCCACAAAAATAGCCGATTGCATAGGAACCGTTGAAGTCGTAATGTTTGTCTTGTAAATTGGCTATTCCCGTGGCTGTTTGGCTATTCCCGTGGCTGTTCTCGTGTCGTGTAGTATCGCGTTATTTGATATTCGAATTATCTTGTAGCTGAGGGAGAGAGATGTGGCTCCATGTTTTTGCTGGGAGTACCTTCTCACGTGGCCTGTGAATCGCACCTGATTTGTGACGTCCATACGATGACGTGTCAGAAACCGCATACTAAAAGAGGTAAGCTTTGAACCTGATCACTTGTAAGTTAAAGCAATGTTACACACGATTTTTCTTTAGGGATGGGTTGCAGCTTTACAAAATGGCACACAAGGCTAATTATAGTCACTGTATTAAATAAACAATTCAAACGTTCATTTACTACACAGACCTGGCCAGACAGCCCATATAGCTGAAGTGTGTGTCCAGGACAGCGTACTTGATCCGTATATAAATGGATATAAGTACGAAAACAAATTTAAATTAAAGTACATGTATACTTAAATGCAATCTGCCAAACGACTATCCTATTGACCAAAATGTTGTTTCACCGACCCCTTTCCTCCCCGCACACTCACACACATTCACCACCCACCCCCACCCCCCACCCCCACCCCACCCCACCCACACACTCACACACACACACACCTCGGATCAAAACATTAATTTAATTGTATTAATTTCCATCAGTTTGTTCGGAGAGAGACAGAGAGACAGACAGAGAGACAGACAGAAACAGAGAGACACAGACGCACGCACGCACGCACGCACGCGCGCGCACACACACACACACACACACACACACACACACACACATCGTTGACTAAAACAATTTTTACAGTGCAATATTACACTATTCATATAGGTGTTAATGAAAATGTAGACGAAGAAGAGGTCCGCTATGTTAATATTCGTATCCCTTCCCAGACTCAGACCCAGCTATGTCCCTGCAATCACCATTGTTTCCTTTGATTTCAGACACCCTGACATGCGCGGAGAAAAAAGCTCAGCTTCAAGGAAGCTCTTCGTCACTTCTTGGAGTACAACATCTGGAGTGTAACTTTGATGGAACCTACAAGGCTAAACAATGTCAAGGATCGCAGTAAGCAAAATGAAAAAGAAAGAAAGACATGTTTTATTTAACGACGCAATCAAAACATTTTACTTACGGTTATATGGCGTCCGACATATGGTTAAGGACCACACAGACATTGAGAGAGGAAACCCGCTGTCGCCACTTCATGGGCTATTTCCGATTAGCAGCAAGGGATCTTGTTGTAAGCAAAATGATTCGCAAGACAAGTACATTCCGTGAAGTATACTGCTTTCCGTAATGGTTACCGTGGCTCGCTTGTCACTAAACTAAGTTGTGTTATTGTTTCACGACACCAATAAAGCACATTGATTTTGAAATATAGTCTTAGAGAGAAAACCCGCTACATTTCCCCAGTAGTAGCAAGGGATCTTTTATATGCACCATCCCACATATTTGAAAGCACATAACACGGCCGTTAACATACCAGTAGTGTTGCACTGGCTGGAACGAGAAATAGCTCAATGGGACACCGACGGGGATCGATCCTAGAACGACCGCGCGTAATTGGGCTACGTCCCGTCCCTCCAGGAATGAAAACATGAAAATGTATTATATACCGAACAACAAAAGTAAATATATATATATATTTTTTTTTTTTTTCATTATTATTTATTTAAATTTAATCAGTTTGTATCTCATTAGTGTTTGTGTGTATTAAAATTATCAGTGTCTGTTGAACATTGTACGCCCATTTTGACAGTCTGTTTACTGAATTAATTTTATCATGAATTTTTTTTATATATATATATATATAGTCAAACCTGCTGCAGCGGCCACCTGTTTTAAGAGACCACAATTTTATTTCCACATATCACCTTGTATAGTATAAACTGGCCCACTGGATTTTATATTGGGGAGGGGGGGGGGGGGGAGGAGGAGGAACAACCCTCACTATGTATGTATTCATGTATGATCTTATCAAATTTAATACAGCGAAAAAAAATGATAACGTGCCCCGCCACCTCACCCCCACACCTTGCTACGCCACTGAACTGGTATGTATTACGCCGCAACCTGTCTTAAAAGACCACCTCAGGACACGCCCTTTGGTGGCTGCTTAACAAGTTCGACTTTGTATTAAAATATTCGCGTTTTGGAGGTTTACGAGTATATTTTCGTGAAACTGAATAAATGTTTGTTAAGTGTTTTACACAGTTAACAACATAGGCGTACGGGCTCCCATTATTGTTTGGGGGTGGGGGTAGGGGGCAGGCTGGTTTTTGCCCGAATTAAACAATAATGCCTAATCTGGATAACAACATTTATTCATATTAGCATTACTATTAAACAGCTATGTAGGGTTGCAAACGAATCACTACGCATTTTTACATGGATTACAAGTAATTTTGAGAGTAGAATGATAGAAATGCATTTTAAAAAGGTCTCGGGTTAACACATTTTTCCTGAATATCTCTATCATCCCCCCCCCCCCCCCCCCCCGCGCCCCACTGTGTCGTACGCT
The DNA here is from genome assembly GCF_016097555.1 of Gigantopelta aegis. Classification (NCBI taxonomy): domain Eukaryota; kingdom Metazoa; phylum Mollusca; class Gastropoda; order Neomphalida; family Peltospiridae; genus Gigantopelta; species Gigantopelta aegis. Next base: position 5,416,129 of record NC_054709.1, read on the forward strand.
TATGGATGACGACTATAAACGAGTATGTGTATTTTTTTCCAGGTGCTACTGTGTCGACTCTGAGGGCAACGACATTGGGTATCACACCAACATTGGAAAATCTCAACCAATGAACTGTCGTGAGTTAAAAGTCTTTACAAAAAAGTTAAAACTTAGTTTTGTTTAACGACAACACTAGAGCACATTGATTTATTAATCATTGGCTGTTGGATGTCAAACATTTGGTAATTTTGACGTATAGTCTCAGGGAGAAAACCCGCTACATTTTGTCCATTGCTATCCAGGGATCTTTTATATGCATCATCCCACTGACAGGATAGCACATACCGGTAACACAGCTTTTGATGTAACTAGTTGTGGTGCACTGGCTGGAACGAAAAATAGCCCAATGGGTCCACCGACGGGGATCGATCTCAAACCAACCACGCATCGAGCGACCGCTTTACCACTGGGCTACGTTCCGCCTGAGTTGCAATTCTTAGATAGCCTACTCGCCATAAACAGAGGCGTGTTCAGGAGGGCCAACGATTGCCATCGCTCGCTATACTGTTTTGGGGTGTTTGTTTTTTTGTTTGGGTTTTTTTTGGGGAGTTGTTGTGGGGGGTTTTTGGTTCGTTTTCTTTCTTTTTTTTCTTCTTTTTTTTTTTTGGGGGGGGGGGGGGGGGTACAGCTAACGTTGAAGAGACTTCTGAGTTTGCTGTCATTGTAACATGTTTTTGACACAACATTTTAGAATTGGAGCACACTGAGTAATTAATTATTCTAGAGATAAATAAGAAAATATGTTTAATGTGTAATTTTATACTGTTAGTCAGAAATTATCTCACAATGGCAGCAAACTCAGGACCGTCTCTTTAGACGAATATAATGTGATAGGGTTGAAGACGATGGTAGGCCTACCAGTCATATTGTTCGCGAGAGCTCGGCCTCCTGAACACGTTTCAGTTATAGTGAGTGCGAATGCGAATACTTTTTACATGCTCATATACCACTAGAGTTTCGAGCATGTCCGTCCCGGGGCCTGTCTCTGGATAGCCAGGGGCTTGTCACGGGACAGAAAAAAATTAAGCGGACAATTTTGAAATTTATATCCAAAAATTAAATAGTGGGCCTTTAAAATTTTGATGCGCATCTCTAATATAATTAATAAAGAAAATTCTACTCATTAAATTTGGTCGCTAGATTAGATCGGGTGGTCAAAAAGAAATTAGATAAGATCGGTGGCCCGACTCGGGATGGGGTGGGGTGGAGGGGGGGGGGGTAAAGTTGAAAATGGGCAGAATTTTGAAAATAGCAATTAGTAAAAAAGTTAATAGAATTTAAAAAAAAAAAAAAAAAAAAAAAAAAAAATTACAAGGCAAAAATAAAAAGAATTGACTGCTCGGTCGAATATTTATATAATTTGGAGTATTTTAGGACAGTCTAAAAATAAATAAGAGAAAGAAGAGAGGATCGGACTATTTAATAATATTTAAAAAAGAAAGTAATTTCGACATAAACTTTTGAACGAAGGTCTAAAAGTTTTAAAGTCCGATCTATATGTCCACGTGAGTGGCCTCGTTAAGGCCGTTAGGGTGCACAGCTTGTTGGGACGAGATGGGTTGCATTCCGTCAAGAAAACCCCTAAATTGACAGTCAATAGACGTTGAAGGTGTAGTGCTGAGCTGAAATACAGATCTTGAGAAGCAGGATCCGTCTGAACGAGAGAGAGAATCAGTCTAGGGTGTAGTCCAGTCGTCATGGGTTGGTATAGTGGTGCGGACGGGTCCGACTCCGGACGATACGAGATGGCATCACAATAAACAAAGTAAATAGTAGGGGCCGACCCCGCTTCCTATTTCTTCTTAGAGTGGGGAGGTCAATCTTCCAGTGCTGCTAGGGCATGTAGAGACTAAACGCGAACAACCCTGGCGTTCTGCAGAATGGCCGTCATACGAGTCACAAAAAAAGAAAGTCAACATAGTCAGACGGAGAAATGACGTGGAGGCAAGGAATCTCGCTAAAAAAAAGAATACATCCTGGTGGTGCAGACTGTCGAAACGAGAAGCATTCCAGCGTTCAATCAGTTCCAATGGTCGCATACATCCCAGTCCAAAACTTGACAAAAACAACAAAAGTGAAGGATCCCCCAAGTCGAGCCGCGAAAGCACGTGCAATGTGCACAAACACATCTTACCGCGACGAGCTCCAGACTGGGAATGTTCAGTTATATGTGATACGTTATTACGACCTAAAGGTTGGCGCACACATACCAATTAACGCCGACTCGACTGTCGAGTCGGTAGTAGTCTGAAAATGTGTACCTGCACACACCAGCCGACGTTACGGTCTAATCGAGACAAAACTGGAGATTAGACGCGACTGTCACGTCTTTACCTTGCACACACATCGCGATTAACACCGACGAGACAGTCGAAACGGCGTTAATCGGTAGGTGTGTGCCAAGCCTTATTAGTCTCTTTTATGTCCCATCTTGTACACTCCTAGTCCTACTGTAAATATAAGAATACATTTGAAAACTGTAGATACCAAAAAGCTGTATCACTGGCGTAGGAAGCGCGGGGGGGGGGGGGGGGGGGGGACATGTGCCACCCACCCACTTTTCAGATATTTTGCTTTATATTTGCTTTATAATGGTGTGTAAATATAAAAGTGCCCCCCCCCCCCCCCCCACCACCACCACACACACACACTCTTTTTGGCACCTTTCTACGCCACTGTGTATATAGCACTAGGCCTAAGAATATTTACAAAATTACACAATCATGATTTAATTTTTAAATAAACAAAGAGTACTCCGGACGGGACAAAAAGAAGACTATTAATTATATTAAATGCCCCTCCCCAGGTGCGTGTGCAGAGTTGAGGGTGTGTGGTGTGTGTGTGTGTGTGTGTGTGTGTGTGTGTGTGTGTGTGTGTGTGTAAGGTTCGGGGCTCGAAAGTCCTCTTTACAAAAGCAAATTTTTTTTCTTTCTTAATATATTTTCCGGGGGAGCACGTCTCGTCTCCCCCCCCCCCCCCCCCCCCCAAATTCAGTTTATAATCTGTGTAAGCATGGGTTTATGACTATATTAACATAGGCATTTTAAACGACGTTATAACATTTACATGTAATGCTACAAGAGAAGAAGCATCCGTAATCTCAGATAGATTCAGAGGAATAGAGCAACTGTTAAACCAGTACTAATCCGCCTAGTGCAGGGCGCACATTAAGTCAATACCTTTTTTCTTTTCTTTTTTTCATATTCTACTGCCCCCTTTCCTTTCTCTCCTTTAAATTCTATCTCATTTCTTCCCGATCTGGCAACTGCTCCTATCTTTTAACTTCTTTCGCTGTCCACCTCCACATCCCAGTTCTTGTCTCTCCAACCGTGACACGTACTTGTCTCTTGTGTCTATCTGTGCTACACACCTGTCATTCCTCATCAGCTTTTAGCCGTGGGCTTAGTCTGACCACTTCTTAATGTGCAGGCCGAGTTGCTTCCCTCTATTTAGCAAATTTAAAATGGCGGGGACATTTTTTATGTTGTTGTTGGAAGATTTATTTTGTTAATAATGATACAAGTAGTTCTATCGGGATTTAGTGAGTACGGTAGGTTAATACATGTTTGGTTTGTGAGTCCATTTGTTGCACTATTTCAGCTGAGAAACGGTTGAAACATGGCGCCACAGGTGTTGAATACCAGCTATATATAGGGTATGTGACAATATCCGAACGTAGAAAGAACCACAATTTTTACGTTCCTTCGGACAACAATCAGCCTTTCGGTGGCTTCAAAATGCAGCCCACTGTGATAAGCGACCATCTTGTTACTTAGGCAAGTTTATATAATGTTTTAAATTCCTCAAATAACGTATATTTATCATGTTTTTGTGTTTGTTTGTTACGTATTAATATGCTTATAACACGCTTACTGTGGCGCACCCTCTGGTTAAAATCAGGCATTGTTCCCGTATTAAGAAGGGTATATTTAATTTTTTTTAAATAATATGCTATTTTTAGAATGCGCCCGGGACTTTGACGCCTACAAGAAATCTGGTCTGATTGGTCGGTTGTTCAACTGTGCGCCCAATGGGAACTATCAACAGTACCGGTGTTTGGGATCAGTGTGTTACTGCGTAGACGACAACGGCAATCATATTGGAACCAAATCCGTCAACATTGGACTGATAAACGACCTTGACTGCAGTTCCTAAATATCTGATCCCCCACTTGAGGAAGAAAATGCACTCTGTTTGTCCTACTTCATAAAAATAAAGATTTCCATAACAAACAAGCATTCCGAGAGTACTAAAGAAATAAATGTCCCCTACCGGGCCCCAACAAAATTCGTATCTCCTAAATTCAAGGGACATAACTCTTTTGAAAAATAGCCATGAAGTTGTACATGGTCTATAACAGAACAGCTATATAAAGTACAAAATTTCAGTTCAATATGTGCTGAGTCATTGCCAAAACAAATTTTCATATCTACTAAGTTCAAGGGCCATAACATCGTCAAAAAAGGTAAATCGCCACGAAAGTGAAACTTGATCTGTAACAGGTTGTCATAAAGCAATAAGTTAAATTTCAGCTCAGTATCTTAAGGCATTGCAAAAACAATTCCGAAAAACAAATCTGTTTTTATCTCTCAAGTTCAAGGGTCATAACTCGTGTGAAAAATGGGTAAATCGTCATGATAGTCAAACTTAATCTGTCACTATACATGATAAAGTCATATACAAAATTTCACTACAATATTTCAATGCACTGTGAAAAAACACATCCGTCCGGACGGAGATGAAACCTATAGTCCTCCTCCGGTTGGACTGGTAGGGGACTAATAATATTCTGGCTTGTGATCCCTCCCCCCACCCCCACCCACTTCAGATATCGTTCCTGCGAACCTGAAAAATATATGTCATATCCATGTAGTTACTACAGGTTTATCGTGCAACCATACTTCCTGTTGTGGCCCGATATGCCCTATATGATAATTCTAAGTGTTATTCTTTCTATATTTTACTTATTTTCGTGCTTATATCTTACGGTTCAAGCACGCTGTCCTGGGTACACACCTCGGCTATCTGAGCTGTCTGTCCAGGACAGTGGTTACTTGTTAATTGTTCGTGGTTAATGAGAGAGAAGAGGATGTAGTGGTCTTACATCTGTCCAGGACAGTGGTTAGTTGTTAATTGTTCGTGGTTAATGAGAGAGGGTCTAGTGGTCTTACATCTGTCCATCGAGTCGTTAAAACTCGCTCTGGGTGCAAGCCGGTACCGGTCTGTGAACCCTGTACCTACCAGCCTCGTGCCTGATGACTTAACGACACCACCGACGCCAGCTTCGCACAAATATCTCACATTGCATGGGAGGCAACTCCACATACATTAGCTGCAGTGTCATTGTTTGTAGATATAAACCCCCCACAGGTCAGGTCACAGGCCTTAACGTGCACATTCAGAGCAAGCTGTTTCAGTGCACGCCTGTGACAGCCGGCTCCTCTGACCAGGACAAAACCCACCACTGGCATAGCCAGGTTTTTATATTGGAGGGCAGCCCACACTATGTATGTATGTATGTACATGCATGTTTAATTTTAGAAAATAAATTTAAAAATTGATGAGGGGGTCATGGCCCCGTGCCCCCCTCCCACAAATTCCACTGAAACTCAGTCATGGTCATGTAGTGGCTATGCCATAAAGCTTAAGACTGGTGGGTCATGAGTTCGCATCCCATTACAGGTTCCAAGTGAGTTTAAAGGCTTATTGCTGTACCGTATAGCCACTTTTCTCTCACTAACAATTAATAAATAACTCCTGTCCAAGAAAGACAGCCATGACAGCTATGTGCCCAGGTCAGCCTGCTTGAATCTTAATTAGGATATAATGCTAGTCTCAGACTACCAACTGCCAACATTCTGCCCTCACGACTTTCACAACTGTCTAGTTGCTAGTCCGAGCACTCTTACAACTTGATTCTCATTGTACAACCCATTAGTTGTTAATCCGAGTGCATCCGTATAAGTCGGGAGTTGGGGGAATTACAACGTAATCATCGAGTTTGCCAACTTCGTCATGACCGTCGACAGTTTGTGCCTAGCATTAGCACAAAAAATAAATGGAAATTAAAAACAAGTCTAAAAGTGAGATTTACAGTTTTATTAACTCAATAATCCCAGATGACCACCTCTCAATGTCATAAAAAGTGAAATGAATTCTGTGATAAAACTAAATTTAGCTTGTATCCATGGTCACATTTGGGCCAGAAATCTCAGCTGGCTAAAATACATATGAATGAATATCATGTCTGTTCACAAACTCTAAATACATACACATTCACGCTACTCACATATTCCAAGTTCATTCATCATGAATACACACTATTCAACACAGTGGCGTATCTTCGGAAAATAGTGTCCTATGGCAAGCACTGAAACTGCGCCCCTGTCCAAACATCTGACACCAATCTTTTAGATAACGTCCAACTTTAATAGAAACTGCTCTGTGGCGCCCCCCTTCAAGTGGCTCCCAGGGCAGATGCCATTTCTGCCATACCCTAGGTACGCCACTGATTCAACCCACACCCACTAGTCGTGTGGGTAAATCTGTCCCCTATGTGACGCTGTCTGTGGAACATCCACTGGTTCGTGGTTATTCTGCGAGGCTCCAAGGTTACCCATGAGGCTTTGCTTTCAAGCAGCAAAAAAAAATAAAAAAGTTTTGTTTTGTTTAATGACACCCCTAGAGCACATTGATTTATTAATCAGCGGCTATTGGATGTCAAACACTTGGTAATTCAAATAGTCTTCAGTTAAAGATTGTTTTGTTTAATGACACCACTAGAGCACATTGATTTATTAATCAGCGGCTATTGGATGTCAAACACTTGGTAATTCAAATAGTCTTCAGTTAAAGATTGTTTTGTTTAATGACACCACTAGAGCACATTGATTTATTAATCAGCAGCTATTGGATGTCAAACACTTGTTAATTTTGACATACAGTCTTAGAGAGGAAACCCACTTCATTTTCCATTAGTAACAAGGGATCTTTTATATACATTTTCCCACAGACAGGAAAACACATACCACGGCCTTTGACCAGTTGTGGTGCACTGGCTGGGAAAAAAAATAAAATAAAAATCTGTTGAATGGATCCACGAAGGTGGTTCGATCTTGTGACACAAGCACCTCAAGCGAGCACTCAACCGACTGAGCTAAATTCCACCAGGAACAGTTTCAGGGCATCACAGAAAATCTGGAATTGTGGAAACATCCTGCAGACTTTCATCTCTAGTATACACTGATTAATCGGCATCTTCCGCATCAACTCTGGCCATCAAGTCACTAGCATTAACAACACACGCAAGATCTTCCTGGCTGGCTTTCAAACGTTCTCCTGAAACAGATATATAAAAATAAATTAGATAAATGATTAGGCCTATTAAAAAATGTGTCTTTTAGGGGAAAACCCTGACCATATCCAGAAAAAAAAAGGGCTGATCTTATTTTTTTCCCCATGATTTTTAAAAACATTTTTATTAATGGTTAAAAATCTGGACTCGTAGGAATTAATGTAGTAAAAAAAATAAAACACAAATTTGTTTGAGCATTATTTAACATTTAATTTACATTACAGTTCTTAAGTGGGCTATTTATGGGGCACTGGTTGGAATGGAAAATAACCTAATGGGCACGCCAAAGAGGATCGATCTTAGATCTGGTCCTGCATTACATAGCCTACTCTAAAACAGCCAGTCGATTCTGGACATATGACACATGTGCATGGAAGAAGTAAAATTAAGTATGAAATAGAAGTATAAAAAGTTTGTTTTGTTTAACAACACCACTAGAGTACAATGGTAAATTAATCACAGATTGAATGTCAAACATTGGATAACACACTGCTCTTTTTTCCATTAGTAGAAAAAAGATCTTTTGTATGCAATTTTCCATACACAGGGACAGCACATACCATAGCTTTTTATTTACTAGTTGTGGGGCATTGGTTAGAATGATCAAAAAAAACCTAAACAATTAGAGAGTTGGTCAACCAAGGAGCTTCAATCTTGTTATCAAAGCATTGGTTGGAACGAACAAAAAAACCCTAAACAATTAGAGAGTTGGTCAACCAAGGAGCTTCAATCTTGTTATCAAAGTATTGGTTGGAACGAACAAAAAAACCCTAAACAATTAGAGAGTTGGTCAACCAAGGAGCTTCAATCTTGTTATCAAAGTATTGGTTGGAACGAACAAAAAAACCCAAAACAATTAGAGAGTTGGTCAAACAAGGAGCTTCAATCTTGTTATCAAAGCATTGGTTGGAACGAACAAAAAAAACCTAAACAATAAGAGAGTTGGTCAACCAAGGAGCTTCAATCTTGTTATCAAAGCATTGGTTGGAACGAACAAAAAACCCAAAACAATTAGTGAGTTGGTCAACCAAGGAGCTTCAATCTTGTTATCAAAGCATTGGTTAGAACGAACAAAAAAAACCTAAACAATTAGAGAGTTGGTCAACCAAGGAGCTTCAATCTTGTTATCAAAGCATTGGTTGGAACGAACAAAAAACCCAAAACAATTAGAGAGTTGGTCAACCAAGGAGCTTCAATCTTGTTATCAAAGCATTGGTTGGAACGAACAAAAAACCCAAAACAATTAGAGAGTTGGTCAACCAAGGAGCTTCAATCTTGTTATCAAAGCATTGGTTAGAACGAACAAAAAAAACCTAAACAATTAGAGAGTTGGTCAACCAAGGAGCTTCAATCTTGTTATCAAAGCATTGGTTAGAACGAACAAAAAAAACCTAAACAATTAGAGAGTTGGTCAACCAAGGAGCTTCAATCTTGTTATCAAAGCATTGGTTGGAACGAACAAAAAACCCAAAACAATTAGAGAGTTGGTCAACCAAGGAGCTTCAATCTTGTTATCAAAGCATTGGTTGGAACGAACAAAAAACCCAAAACAATTAGAGAGTTGGTCAACCAAGGAGCTTCAATCTTGTTATCAAAGCATTGGTTGGAACGAACAAAAAAACCCAAAACAATTAGAGAGTTGGTCAACCAAGGAGCTTCAATCTTGTTATCAAAGCATTGGTTAGAACGAACAAAAAACCCAAAACAATTAGAGAGTTGGTCAACCAAGGAGCTTCAATCTTGTTATCAAAGCACCTGAGGCAAGTGCTCTCCAGCCATTTTAGTAAAGACAGGATAGTACATCCCACAGCCTTTGATGTACCAGTCACGGAGTATTCAATGGGATGGATTCCACACACCCCACAACCCCAACTCAAGCACACTGAGGGAAATCGATGTTGGACCCATCAAATCATTACCACTGTGTGTACAGAAGAAAACATTAAAAAGTTTGTTTTGTTTAACAACACCACTAGATCACATTGATTTATTAATTATCGGCTATCGGATGTCAAACATTTGGTAATTTTGACATAGAGCCCTGTGGGATACCCACCACATTTTTGCATTAGTAGCAGAAGATCTTTTATATGCACATTCCACAGGCAGGATAGCATATACCATGGCCTTTGATATACCAGTCTTGGTGCACTGGCTGGAATGAGAATTAGCCCAACGGACTCACCGACAGGGATCAATCCCAAACCAACTGCACATCAAGCGAGAGCTCTACCACTGGGCTACGTCCCACCCTGTGCATGGAAGAAGCACAATGATGGCACTGACATCAATTGCTGTAGTTGCAATATGATTTGATGTCAGTCAGGGACTTATGCAACAAATATAAAAACCAATGGCAGTTCTTTGCGGACAGATAAAAATTATTGCCGTCAGTTGACGAGACTACTTTTGTTTTTTTATATTTGTTACATAAGTTACCGATTTCAAATTGTCGTAAACAGGCTTAAAACTGCCGTTGGTGAGCATTTTACAGATGGCAGAAACATTTGAAAATTGCTGTAGGTAACAAATTATTAAGTTCTAGCCCTGGTTTTGCATCTACTTACTAATGAGCTCAGCTATGGCTCTCTGAGTGTGTCTGTCCAGTTTCTCCAGTTTCGGAGCAATATCTCTCTTCAGATCCCAGTCTGGTTTTCGCGGTGCAAGGTTCAACAGATCCTGCAAGTAACAACAATAAAACAACAAATGAGTTCAGAGCCCACCGGCAGGGAATGATCCCACATTGACCACACACCAGGGCCCACTGACGGGGAACGATTCCACAATGACTACACATCATGCAACAATAATGAATGAGTTCAGGGCTACCCAATGGGTCCATCTATAGGGAACGATCCCAGACTGACCGCACATCAGGCTATGTCCCAACCCTACCATTGCTAAAAATACCAACAAAACCCCCCACCGTATTATATGATTACCAATTATGAAAAAGGCAGGCCCATAGGAATTGTATGTCAAATGGAGGATTGGCACATTCTATTTAGGGAGTGTGGAGACAAGCTCATTGCAAAATGAATTTGTTCGATAGACCCAAACACAATTGCTGAGCATCTAAAAAAACTAAATGTTTTGTGTGTCCATTTTCAATAGTTTTAATGATTATTGTTTTTTAATATACTCTTCAAAAGAAGAAACGCAAAACCACATTGTCGTAACATTGGAGAATTGATTTAATTATTGAATGGTGAGTCCGATAATTACCAAATGTTGCAGGATTGTTCACAATTCACTCTAGTCCATTGTAAGTAAGTGATAGGACACACCACCAAGGTCAAGGTCATCTGGAGTCAATACCGGGTGTGGCCTCCGCGTGTGTTGACAACTGCCTGGCACCGCCTGCCCATTGAAGCAACCAGAGTATGGATGACGTCACGGGGGATGGTGGCCCACTCGGCCTGCAAGGCTGCTGCCAGCTCGGGCAGGGTCTGGGGCTGTGGTTGTCGCTGTCGGAGGCGTCGGTCCAACTCGTTCCATAGATGCTCAATTGGGTTCAAATCCGGTGATATCGATGGCCAAGGAAGGACATTAATGTTGTTGTTCTGTAGGAAAGCCGTTGTGAGACGTGCTGTGTGAGGCCTGGCGTTGTCATGTTGGAACACTGCGTTGGCGTTGGCCATAACTGGAACGATGTGTGGCCGGAGGATCTGGTCAATGTAGCCCTGTGCATTCAGGTTGTCCTGCACGTGGACCAGGTCAGTTCTGCCAGTGTGTGAGATGGCTGCCCACACCATGACACTACCCCCGCCGAATCTGTCCACTTCCTGCACGCAGTTTGCCGCATAACGTTCACCACGACGCCTATACACGCGACATCTTCCATCATGACGTCGGAGCAGAAATCGGGACTCGTCACTGAACCACACCTGTCTCCATCGCAGTTGAGGCCATTGTCGATGAATCTGGCACCACTGCAGTCGGAGTCGACGGTGTTGTGGTGTTAAGATGACACCTCGAACTGGACGTCAGGCACGAATTCCTACCTCACGTAGGCGGTTCCGTACGGTCTGGTCGGATATCCTGAGCAAACCTGGTATTGCTGCGGCTATGGAGGTGGCAGTAGTCAATCGTTCCCGAAGGTGGCGTACCCGGATGTAGCGGTCCTGCCCGGGGGTAGTGACCCGTGGGAGACCGGATCTAGGGAGGTCACGTGTTGATCCATGTTGCTGGTAACGGTCCCACAGTCTGGAGATGGTGCTTGGGGACACATGGAATGCCCTGGCAACGGCCGTTCTGGATTCGCCTGCGTCTAGTCGGCCGATGGCATTGTTTCTCTGCGGTTCACTGAGACGTGGCATGTCCTGGATTGTCAACTGTCGGCCAGATACAGAGGCCAGGCAAGCGAACACCCTGCACTTTTATACTGTCGGTGTTCATGTTGCACGTGCAGACAACGCACGTGCAGTGGTGACATGGTTTGCACGTGGCTGCATTTTTGCGAATATTCACATTTTGGAACTTTATTGTACAGTAGCTGCGTTTTATCGAATGTAACCGTGGGAATGTGTTTGGGACATGCAATGACCTTATATTCACAAAGCATGAACCGGTAGGAAACATAAAATCGGAGTTATAACCCATTTGTACCCTTTTGCGTTTCTTTTTTTGAAGAGTATATATACAACAGATATTAAAAACAAGTAAATTCTGTGGTCATTTAAACTGAAGAAAAAAAGTTTAGTTACAAACCATTATATTTATAATATACATACAACTGGTTTATATAAAAGATTGTCCTAAAATGCATTCAGGTATTCTATACTTCATTTTGGACACAACTCTTTGGTTGCATAACTATATTTAATGGTTTATTTAATGATGCACTCAACACATTTTATTTACGGTTATATGGCGTCGGACATATGGTTAGGACAACACAGAGATTGAGGGAAAAACCCGCTGTCGCCACTTCGTGAGCTACTCTTTTCGATTAGCAGCAAGGGATATTTTATATGCACCATCCCAAAGACAGGATAACACATACCATGGCCTTTGATATACCAGTCGTAGTGCACTGGCTGGAACAAGAAATAGCCTAATGGGCTCACCGATGGGGATCAATCCTAGACCGACCACCATCAAACGAGCGCTTTACCACTGGGCTACATCCTGCCCTCGCATAAATATAATTCTCATAACAAGACAATAGGTCACCTAGATAAACAAATCACTTCGAAGAACCAAATTCTTGTACCCTGACATAAATATAATTCTCATAACAAGACAATAGGTCACCTACATAAACAAATCACTTCGAAGAACCAAATTCTTGTACCCTGACATAAATATAATTCTCATAACAAGACAATAGGTCACCTAGATAAACAAATCACTTCGAAGAACCAAATTCTTGTACCCTGACATAAATATAATTCTCATAACAAGACAATAGGTCACCTAGATAAACAAATCACTTCGAAGAACCAAATTCTTGTACCCTGACATAAATATAATTCTCATAACAAGACAATAGGTCACCTAAATAAACAAATCACTTCGAAGAACCAAATTCTTGTACCCTGACATAAATATAATTTTCATAACAAGACAATAGGTCACCTAGATAAACAAATCACTTCGAAGAACCAAATTCTTGTACCCTGACATTTTGAAATGCCATACCAGGGTTTCTGCCAGAAAGAATCGTTTGGGTACGGCCCTATGGAACTGAATATTTACAATGTGTGTGCTGAATACAACCACAGATGACAGGGGGTATTTGGGGGGGGGGGCTCCTCAAGAATGAAAATGGGTTAGGTTTAGGGTTAGGGTCAAGAAAATCATATAGTAATGCTAAGTAATAATTTTGTCAAACAGTTAACTTTAAAAAAATATAATCTGTGGGAAAGTGTTACTAATACCATACTCATTTCATCCTCTGGCAGAAACCCTGCATACTCTGCAAGGACAGTTTAATGAAAACACCACAATCTTATGAATTTAAAGTAAATATAATGATATAGAGAGATTATTACCCTCGTGTATTTTGGTATCGTCAATATTATATATTAGGAATAAAAATTGTATTATGCGAGCCTCTATACATTTTTTTATTCCTAATATATGATATTGACGATACCGAAATACATGAGGGTAATAATCTCTACATCATATAATCTCAAGCTTAATACGTGTTTTTGTAAACTGTACATGTAACTTTAATTCCAGTCCGCCATTACTAGATATTCAAATGACGTAAGAATATGTGGCGGTGTATTTTTGAATGGAAATGAGGTCAAACTCGAATGACATCATTTTGGATGTCCTTACATCAAAACAAACTAGGGCTTAACGTTGTTTTGTTTTCTGAACGATAGACAGCTTTCAGTGTCAAATTGCCATTGAAATGTTTTTATTCGATGACTATGAATGCATGTACGTCAATTATTGAGTGTTACACAAGTACGTTTGCTTAAATGTCAATAAACCTAGTGCCGTGACCTCAATTAATTTACATCTAATTTGCAAAGTTATCCAATTCTTAAAATATCCCATACCTTGATTGCACTGAAAATGTAAGATATTATATGATAAAAAATATTATGTTAATCTTACCACTTCCTCAAACATGTGTTTTGACTTCCCAGCTTCACAATCATGTGAATTTAAATTAAATTACAGGGGAAAGTCTAACATGAAATATAAAGATATAAAATGTTCATTATTAATCTTACCACTTCCTCGATCATGTGTTTTGACTTCCCAGCTTCCAGTTGATCTTTAACTTTGTCTGAAACTATTAAAAACAAGCCAACTCAAGTTAAGGAAGGAAGGAAATGTTTTATTTAACGACGCACTCAACACATTTTATTTACGGTTATATGGCATCAGACATATGGTTAAGGACCACACAGATATTGATGGAGGAAACCCGCTGTCGCCACTTCATGGGATACTCTTTTCGATTAGTAGCAAGGGATCTTTTATATGCACCATCCCATAGACAGGATAGCACATACCACAGCCTTTGATGTACCAGTCGTGGTGCACTGGATGGAGCAAGAAAAAGCCCATTGGGCCCACTGATGGGGATCGATCCAAAACCGACTGTGCATCGAGCGAGCGCTTTACCACTGGGCTAAGTCTAGCCCCCCCCCAACTCAAGTTAAAGACAATTAAAAAACTATAATCTATTAACCTGGTCTAATCGCTGTGATTACAATATTTCTTTCTGGGTGTAACAGACTTTTAATATATATAAAAGATAATAATTAAAACAAGTTAAAAGTGCATTTTGTTTGACATCACCACTAGAGCACATTTTTGCTATTGTATGTCAAACAGATATGTGATTATCAACATCAATTAATTTTTTTTAAATAAAAACATTATTAATAAAAATAGAGTACAAATGTTAAACGTGAAAGAAAGAAAATAAACACTATGGTCAGACCATAAAAAGCAGTGTAAACAAACTAATATTGCACCAAATTATCAACATAAAACGAAAAACATTTGAAATCATTATCACAATTGCTTATGGAAAACTAACCGTAAAATGTTCAAGAGATAGTATTGACACAGGGGTGCGGAACCAACTAAAATTTACTAGCCTGCAAGAATTTCTACTAGTCCGCCAATCTATAGAACTATACATTATTATCACTATTATAATATATAGTGTCTTCACTTCCAACGGAATAAATAGATATATTGATAAAACATTACTAATAATACTTTGTAAGTGATCAACATCACATGTCAAAGGAAGTCAAAAAGACAGATAGACCGATGGACTGGTAGTTGCATTTTTTAAATCATCCGTAAGAATTTTTACTCGCATTTGGCGAGTATTTTCTACAGCTCTGTTGACAATGGGTAATATAACTCACATATTCGATATCTGATACTGAATAATATGTGCTGATACTGAATATGTGAGCTGTATTACGCACTGTCCAGTGTTCAAGATTAACGGTATCCCAATATCCTGGGGATACCAGAATTTAATTTTGGATACCAGACTTCAAGAACCCAGTATCCCATTGGGATACCATATAATGTTGTTGGGTTTTTTAATCCTGGGTTATTATTTTTCACTGAAACAATGAAAGTCGTCATTTACTGGTGAAGTTAAGTAACAGTATTTTTAAGCTCGTACCCAGTCTAATGCTATGCCGTAACAATATCTCCTCCAACTCATACCCAGTCTAATGCTACACTAGAGCAATAGGGAACAATAGTGGCATAGCAATAAAATGGGAATCCCTAAGTCACTATTGTTTTTGTTGTATGTTTCCTCCCGTAAAATTTTATTTGAGATGTTGATTCCACATCTGCAGAAAATTGATACAGGAAGGTTTATCATTAGTGATGTCAGAAACACTACTGCTAAATATTAATTTATGTCAGTATTACTCAAAAATAGATGCAGTAAATATTTTTGCTGATTCTGTTTGATTACGAATTTCACACCATCCACGATTCCGACGCAGAAATAGCATGGGAACGAGGATAGTGTCATTCAAGTTTGTTACAATGTTATTTATGAATTTCATTTAAGTGGGATACTAAATTCTCAGGTGGGATACCAGATTTTGAAATGTTAGTATCCAACTGGGATACTGCCCAAATATTTTAATCTCGAAAACTGCTGTCACGGACACCCATGAGAATGTTGCTGCACCGGCACCACAATGAAGAACTAACGCAGGGGAAACCTGTCACAGTTTTCCATTAAATATATTGTCAACTAACACAGCCTTTTTTATGACTGTAATTACATATCAAATATATTTTTCTGCATAAAATATTAGTGGCTGTATATTAAACATGTTTCTGACTGTTCTAATATTTTTACTAGGTTAAATTTCATTTTGTTTCCTAAAATATTAATTTTTTGTACGTACGAAATTATTTGAAGACAGAATCCAGTTTGATCTTCTTACAAATATTAAGACACTGATATTCTAAACAAGAAAATAATTTAATATGTAAGTTTAATCGTAGCAATATTTTATTAGTCAGAAACATCTTACAAGGCAACAAACTCAGGAATGTCCCTTCAACAATACGAGATCTTTTATAATTAGGCTCTTTTCAATAGACAGGACAGAACAAACCATGGCTTTTGATATACCAGTCATGGCACACTGGTTAGGATGTGGAAAAAACACAATCAGAGAAAGGTTGACCAATGGGAATCAATTCTCCACGTTAGATCCCACCCTTAATTAAAACAAATAAACCACACAGTCATTTAGCAATGCAGATATGTCATGTCTGCATGTATATGGGATATATAAATGTAACATTAATTAACATAGCAAGATAAATAAGTACACATTATGGTCTAGATAATTAAAACAATGTCCATGAAAATACTCACATTACCATTAACACATATGTATGGTGTGAAAAACTAAAATAATAAATTATGGTTTCACAATCACAAGTAATAATAAAATATTTACCAGCTGGCTACTTGTTAAATTATTTTTACAAAAAAACCCAGTTGTTAAAGTAAAGTAAAGTTTGTTTTATTTGACGACGCTACTAGAGCACATTGATTTTTTTTATATCATTATTGGCTATTGGACATCAAACATATGGTCATTCTGACACTGTTTTTTAGAGGAAATCCGCTGTCACCACATAGGCTACTCTGTTATGACAGGCAGCAAGGGATCTTTTATTTGCGCTTCCCACAGGCAGGATAGCACAAACCATGGTCTTTGTCGAACCAGTTATGGATCACTGGTCGGTGCAAGTGGTTTACACCTACCCAATGAGCCTTGCAGACCACTCACTCAGGGTTTGGGTTTGCCTCGACTGGGATCGGAACCCAGTACCTACCAGCCTGTATACAGATGGCCTAACCACGACGCCGGTAAACCAGTTGTTAAAAGATATTATAAAAATGCTGAATAAAACCTGAACATGAGGTATATTACAAATTCAAATACCATCAGGGCGTTTCATATCCACTTGCATGGAGTCTTCCTTCAACTTTTCATCCTGGGGTTTGTAACTTCGGAAAACTGGTCTATATTAAAAACAAAATTATGCCATGTTAATATTTATACTTTAGAATAAAATACTTTTCAAATTTATTGTGACAGCTGAAAATTTCAAAATAAATTATTTCACACGAAATCATTACTTTCTTGTCAACCACAAAAATACATGTAGGCCCTAGAACATACACAAATATTAAAGGGACATTCTTGAGTTTGCTGCATTGTAGGATGTTTCTGACTAATAAAATATTTCTACAATTAAACTTATATATTAAATACATTTTCTTGTTTAGAATATCAGTGTCTGTATATTAAATGTGTTTCTGGTCGTCTTAATATTTGTAAGAAGCCTAAATTGGATTTTGTCTTCAAATAATTCAGTACGTACGAAAATAATATTTTAGGAAATAAAATGAAATTTAACTTAGTACAAATATTAGAACAATCAGAAACAAGTGTAATATACAGCCACTAATATTTCATGCAGAAAAATATATTTGCAATGTAATTACAATCGTTAAAAAGTCTCTGTTAGTCGATAACATCTTAAAAATTGCAGCAAACTCAGCAATGTCCCTTTAACATGGTACCATGTTGTCAACGCCCTTAACTGTATTAGGCTTCAAATCCTGTTTAGTTTGGTTTCCCCTGCATGATTCGACCAATCAACATCTGATTTATTGTTGTCTGCTTGTCGTTCATTTGTGATGTCTATATTCACAAGTCCGGAACATTTTTATTTATAATATAGCTTCAAAAACCCTAAAACAATTAATTGTTATTTTTTTTATTAGGTCTTAAAATTACAGATATCACATCCAACTTGACTCATATAAATTGAGTTAAAAATGTTACATGACATCATACATGCCAGATCAAGAAGGTCAAATCATTTAATTTTATGATTTTCATCCCCCGTTATAATTTTGTTTAGTTATTATATCTGATTCGCAAAAGGTATTCTGCAGTTGAGTGTCTCCACTGTAGTTAGTGTTTCCCCTAGCTTGTTTTAGCATGGTACGGCACCATGCCTCAACAGTCTAGCACCATCTTGCCTTAATAAGCACCATGCTGCCCTGAGATTAAACAAACCTTTTTCAATAATTATTAATTAATAAAATATGCCTTTTATATCTTTTGCCATTCATTTATTAAAGCAAGCACACAAATTACATTAATGTTCATTGCATTTAATTTTTGGGTATTTTTAATGAAAAACAAGTGCCCCTAAAATGGTTAAAATGCCCAAAAAGTCTTTGGTCTAACATGCCTTGCCAAATTTCTAGGGAAATCACTAGTAGTAGTATGGCAGGCTGTACATTTTTGGTTTGTGTATCCATTTGTTGCACTATATCCGTTGAGAAATGGTTGAAACATGGTGCCACAAGTTTTTAATATCAGCTCAGGGGTGGAAAATTATTTTATAAATGTACTCGCCCTCAGGCAAGTAAAAACTAAAAGGTTACTTGCCCTGAATTGTACAATACTTGCCCAGATTTTTATGTGATGAATGTTGAATTTTTAAGTGAATAACATATATAAAGAAACTTTTTTGATTTGCATGATCCTTATTTGTTTACTTTAATCCACTGGTTTTGTTTAAGTTCTTCAGCCGTATCAGATTTTAAAGACAGGATATGGCGTGTACCCTGGGCACTTTGAATGCACTCCCTTACAGCAACTCTAGGGCAGAAATCTTGGGTCCATGTGTCATTATTGTCAGAGTGTTTTCAAGTGTCTCTTGGTTTAGAACAGTCCCGTGGTTCGTCTTGACTAAGTTCATAATAGAGAACATTCTGTCACATATAGCTGTGCACGGGTCATTACGAACATCAGTTAAACTAATTTGCAGATTTTTTTTTTTGCATTAACGCTTGGGAATTTACAGCAAACAGAACATGGGAGACTACTCTAACACTATTGATAGGTGGTTGCACGTAACTAATTAAAACACGTTATCGATCTTTCGTTATTTTGTTGAGTAAGTTATGCACTTTACTAGTTAAATGTATTTTAAGACATAAATACGGGTGAGCCACAGAAATTTTCCTAGCTTAAGGTAAGTATTTTTCCACCCCTGCCAGCTATATATAGGATAATGTAACCATTTTCGGACATAGAAAGAACCACACTTTCTACATCCTTTGGGACTATTTTGTTTACTAACTTAATGGATTTGTTTTACTTCAACGTTGTTGATTTTTTTATATTTACCGAGTGATTGGAATATATTTTACTTCACATACTGTAACTCAAAAATATAGAATATTCTTTGCATAGGTATCGCATACATGTTTGTGACAGTAGCCAAATGCAGTTTCGGATGTATAGATATATATCTTAAATTTAATGTGCAAAAATAAAATGGGTTAAGCAAAACTAGGATTGTGCAACCACCAAGCAGAATTCGTAACGGTAGGACTTTCCTTTGGCACTGTCACGTATATAAAAAAAAAAAACCATTATAAATACTTATCATAGAGTTAGGGTTATTGATAGTGCCAAAGGAAAGTCCTTCCTTGGTAACATTATTGTCATCAGTGGCAATATTGTAACGTGATGACAAACTGGGACGAGATGTTAGGAGCGAGTCAGATTTGAGGCCAGTTGCCTACCACACATGACAGTTTTCTCTGTACAAACCTAGGCAGTTTTTGTTTAGTTTCACTGTCACAGTCCATTGCAGAATGGCTACCATCTTGTCTGCCGGTATGTTTCTCCCTCAATGCTCTTAATCGTTCTTTTCTTTTTCTCGCTTCGTCTTCTAAACTTGTAACGGAAGTCATGCTTGTTTTGTATTAGGTTTTATTACCTCCCTTGGCATTTATTTCTTCTTTAAATTCCGCCTAAGAACTTTTGTAAGATACTTTTGTTTGTTTGTTGGTGGGATATTTTTGTTTGAAGGGGTGGGGGGTGTAGGGGTTTTTTGGTTTGGGTTTTTTTTGGGGGGTGTGCTGTTTTTGGCGATTATAATTGTACATTAAATACATTTTGTTGTTTAGAATACCAGTGACTGTATACCCAGTCTATTTGTGATTCGTGTGCCAATGTTTGTAACTCATTTTTACTTTAATTTGAAGTAAATAGAAGTCTGTTTTGTTTAACGACACCACTAGTGCACATCGACTGTTGGATGTCAAATATTTGGTAATTTTGACATACAGTCTTATAGAGGAAACCCGCTACATTTGTCTATTAATAGCAATTAAGGGATCTTTTATATGCATTCCATAGACAAGATAGCACATACCACGGCTTTGATGTACCAGTCGTGGTGCACTGACTGGAGCAAGAAATAGCCCAATGGACCCACCGACGGGGATAGATCTCAGACCGACCGCGCATTAAGCGAGCGCTTTACCACTGGGCTAGCCTACGTCCCGCCCCTTGTTTGAATATCAGTACAACTGATATTGTGAGTAGAATGATGGAAATACACGGTGGAATGTTTTCGGGCCAGCACACTGTGCCCGAACCATGCGAACGTCTCCATCGTTTTGTCAGAATGCGAAGATTTGCTCTGTACAGTAGTGGGTATATGTGTATGTGTACGCGTGTGTACGTGTGTGTGTGTGACGGTACATGCTCTTAATTTTGTTTTCGCCTGTGGCGATATTAATTGTTTTAGAAGGCCGTGTGCAGTTCCAAATTGCACTTAGCCAGGTGGGCAACTTGTTACGTAATACTTCTGCGCGACGGTCCTCGATCGGTACGCCTAATACACACCCAGAGCAGGTGTGGAGGCCATGTGGCTAGTACTTACGTAATATCTCCGGTAGTGCTGTTTATGGCCAGGGGATTGCTCGCGGTTGGCGACAGCCAGTCTGGCGATCTAAGAGACAGATATGCCGTCTTGGTCGCTGTGGAAATTCAGATGATACGTGAGGTACCGCCTTGTACCCTCAGGCGTTTTCTGATTTTATAATAAATAGCTAGGGTTTAGAGATATCGGAGAGAAGCAAAAAGGAAAGAACGATAGGAAGGTATCCCGGGGGAACGTTAGTCCGGTTGGACTTTGGTAAATATTTTATTTCTGCTCTGTTGTATAACCTTGATGTGATTGATGTGACTTTTAAATATTTTAATACTGTATTATACCAATATTCTTTAGACAGTGTCTTCGGTCATCTGACGAAGTAAATCGTAGACTTTTTGTTCTAACATTATACGAGTATTTGGTAATATAAAGCTTAGCCAGTCATCCTAGAAGACCTAGGTAAACTGTAGGTTATTGTCTTTATTGTGATAGGTACCAGTATTAATTCTGTGTTACAAGGTTACTGAATGAGTAGTTAAGGGTTAATTAAAAATTAACCAGTTAGGAATAGTGTTGTAATTCCTTTATTAATTAAGTTCCCCTAGAAGCGTTTCTCAATTATCACACGTGTGGGTGTTGTGTCACGGTGAAGTGATTAGCATATTGTGTAAACTAGACACCTAGAGATTAACTAATTAAGTGATCAGTTCTGGGTTGTCATTATTGTTGTTATTAATTAACTACTGCGGCTGTACATTTGTCAGCGTAGGTTAATACAGATTCCAAAGTGTATTGTATTTTGTTGTGTTTTCTAGTGAACTAAACGTGCTATAATAATATATACTTTATATAAGATCGTATTTCTGATCATACCTAGACGAGCCAACGCGGGTATATAACTGCCTGTTACAGAGAGATCTAATAGATATACAGTTAGGAGAGATATTTGGATAATCGTGTTTTATTCAGTTACGGGTATTATAGAATCCCCGTGACAGGAGTAGAAAATTGGGGCGCTCGTCCCGGATCTGAAACGGGACATGCATATTTAAAAAAGTATTGTTTGTAAATGGGGGCTTTATAAATTATTTTTACAAATTAACTAGAAGTAGCAACGTTGTTCACTAGAAAATTAATTAATAATAAGTGCGTCATATCTAAACATGGATAAGAATTTGCTGGATAGGCCTACGCTCAGTGTAGTGGAGATTAAGCGAGCACGTAAGGCCGAGTTAGTTGAAATCGCGGGTGAGCGAGAAATTGATTTAACATCAGCTAAAACCTTAGGTGATATAAGGACAATTATTATACAGGAAGTTTTTGGTGATAGTCCTGTTATGGAAGACAGTGAGATTGTTCCAGAGATAGAGATAAATGAGTTAAGTGTGGAACAACAATTAGCTTTTAAAAAGCTTGAGTACGAAAGAGAAGAACGTGCATTAGATAGAGAGAGATAGAGAAGATAGAGAGAGAGAGAGAAAAAAAGAAGATAGAGATAGAGAAGACAGAGATAGAGATGGGGAAGATAGAGAGAGGGATAGAGAGAGAGAGAGAGAGAGAGAGAGAGAGAGAGAGAGAGAGAGAGAAGAGAGGGATAGAGAAAGAGAGAAGAGGGGTAGAGAAGAGAGAGATAGAGAAAGAGAGAAGAGGGGTAGAGAAGAGAGAGATAGGGATAGAGAATTCCAGTTAGAAAAATTAAAAGTGGAACATGAGTTAAAGTTGAATACTGATGAAGTTAGACGTGAGGCAGGAAATGGTTTTAACATGTCGGAGGCTTATAGGTCAGTGCCTGTATTTGACGAACAGGAGGTAGACATGTTCTTCCAACTTTTTGAACGGGCCGCTAAGCAGCTAAATTGGCCGCAGTCTAAGTGGACATTGTTAGCCGTGTACAAGTTTAAGGGGAAGGCTAGTGTAGCTTATAATTCAATGAGTGATGAGCGAGCAAGTCAGCACGACCTAGTTAAGGCGGCAGTGTTGAGGGCGTATGAATTACGACCTGAGGATTATCGTTTACGGTATAGCGAGTTGAGAAAAACGCAGGGTCAGTCTTATAGTGAGTTTGTGGCTAAGAAGGCAGAGATGTTTGATAAATGGGTGGTGTCTTATCAGGTAGAGTCATATACCGAGTTACGGGAGTTGTTGATCTTACAGGACATTAAAAATGGATTACCAGTTAGCTTACGGATTCATTTAGAGGATTGTGATGTCAAAAAGATAGAGGAGGCAGGCATAGTGGCAGATGATTACGTGTTAATACACAAAGCTCAGGCAGTACAGGGTAGCTCTTTACAACAGGGTGATAAGAAGAAATTTCAGCCAGGTTTTCCCCGGGAAAGTAGCTATCGGGGAGAGTCATCTAGTTTGTCAGCTAGTCAGGCAAGGAATGCACCTGGTGGGCAAAGTAAGGATAAACCTGCATTATCAGCCAATGCACGAACTTTTCGTCCACATTGCAGTTACTGTAAAAAGGATAACCATCTTGTCGGGGACTGTTTTAAAAGGAAACGCGATAATGCGCACGTGGTCGGTTTAGTGAGGTCAGCTCCGTTAGCGAGAGAGTTAATGGTTAGTCCCATGGCAGAGAAAGTAAACCCGTATGTGTCCACTGGTATGGTTTGTGATGTGAAACAAGAACTGAGTCCTAAGGCTATATCAATCTATAGAGATACCGGGTGTAGTCAGAGTTTGATCACGCAAGAGTGTTTAGCTGGTATTGAAAATTCAGATTCAGGACGTAGTTTGGCTTTAACCTCGGTTACTGGAGAAAATTTGGTTGTCAGGTTACATAAGGTTTTCTTGTGTTCGAAGTTTGTAACGGGACCAGTCATTATGGGTGTTGTGAAGGACTTGCCTGTTGAAAACATAGAGTTTTGTTGGGAAATGATTTGACTAGTCAGTGTTGTCAGCCGAAATGTGACCAACTGTTAATTAAAGACAGCACTTTATCAATAGAAGAGTGTGAGGTTAATGAGATTAAATATCCTGCGTATGTAAAGACTAGGGCTATGGCCAGTAGGTTAGCACGAGACCCAGAGGATATTTGTGATTTGTCTGATACGTGTGTGAGCCATGAAATTGGAGTGGATGAGGTTGTCAGTAAAATGGTAGATAAGTCAACTGAGGAATTAAATGTGGTGGAACCGGTTGATCTCCCGCAGAGGGGAAATGAACCAGTTGTGTTTGATAGAGGGGCCTTACCTGGTAATAGACAAGAGTTAATCCTAGAGCAGGGGGCTGATCCAAGTTTGTTGGCAGCTCGCACTACCTTGTTAACTGTGGACAAGGGGAGTATTAATGAATAAGAGAGTTAGAGATAGAAAGGATAGGAAGCAACTGAGCTATGCTCAGAGCAAAATAAAATCAGTGTTTGATAGGAAGGCTAAGAGTCGGGAATTTAAACCAGGGGATAAAGTGCTGCTGTACCTTCCCATTAAACGGGGTTCTGTGCAGAACAGGTATTTCGGGCCTTATGTTGTGCACAAACGGGTTAATGAGACAGGGTATGTGATAAACACTCCTGATAGGGTTAGGAAAAGTAGGTATTGTCACATCAATTTGCTAAAAGGTTATTTTGACAGACTGTCGATAGTTCCAGAGTTACCGGTCCAAATTGAGAGTCACTCAATTTCCTGTGATGACGGCAAGACTGCAGAGGTCAAGTTGGCCAACAGCCAGATTCTAGCAGACTTGAACCCCCGGCGAGAAAAGTTGACTACGCTGATACAAGACAATGTTTCCATTTGTCAGAACCTTCCAACGGTTACCAATACCTTAAGCCAGGATGTGCGCTTGGAACCCAACGCTACACCTATTCGACAGCATGCCTATCGGAGAAAACCTGGAAAACGTGCGCCACTGAAAAAGAAGGAAACGAAGTCCCAGTGGTCAGATGAATGCGAGAAGCCATTCAACCATCTCAAGCAGATGCGCTACTCGTCTCCCGTGATGGCAGCACCAGACTACCGAATGCCGTTCAAGCTAGCTGTGGGTGCCAGTGACGTGGGTGCTGGAGCTGTGCTGTTCCAAGAAGACGAAGACGGACTGGACCATCCTAATGAAAGCCACCAACCAGAGAGTTTTGAGATGGAGTCTTCTCCTGCAAGAATACCCAATTACCATTGAACATATCAAGGGCACATCCAATGTAATCGCTGATGCCCTGTCCCGAAGTTGAACGTTATGATAATGTGTTGACATTCTTGATTTCTGTTTTCTTTATATATATTTTATTTTGTATACCAGGGACTCAGAGACTCAGTGTGATTACTGGTAGTCACCTTATTATTACATGTGTTATAAATGCCCGTATGCGTCGGTTAACGCATCATTTTGTTTTATTGTAGTATATTTCCCTATTCCTAGAGTAGAGGAAATATCCCTTTTGAGGTGGGGGTGTGTGACGGTACATGCTCTTAATTTTGTTTTCGCCTGTGGCGATATTAATTGTTTTAGAAGGCCGTGTGCAGTTCCAAATTGCACTTAACCAGGTGGGCAACTTGTTACGTAATACTTCTGCGCAACGGTCCTCGACCGGTACGCCTAATACACACCCAGAGCAGGTGTGGAGGCCATGTGGCTAGTACTTACGTAATATCTCCGGTAGTGCTGTTTATGGCCAGGGGATTGCTCGCGGTTGGCGACAGCCAGTCTGGCGATCTAAGAGACAGATATGCCGTCTTGGTCGCTGTGGAAATTCAGATGATACGTGAGGTACCGCCTTGTACCCCCAGGCGATTTTCTGATTTTATAATAAATAGCTAGGGTTTAGAGATATCGGAGAGAAGCAAAAAGGACAGAACGATAGGAAGGTATCCCGGGGAAACGTTAGTCCGGTTGGACTTTGGTAAATATTTTATTTCTGCTCTGTTGTATAACCTTGATGTGATTGATGTGACTTTTAAATATTTTAATACTGTATTATACCAATATTCTTTAGACAGTGTCTTCGGTCATCTGACGAAGTAAATCGTAGACTTTTTGTTCTAACATTATACGAGTATTTGGTAATATAAAGCTTAGCCAGTCATCCTAGAAGACCTAGGTAAACTGTAGGTTATTGTCTTTATTGTGATAGGTACCAGTATTAATTCTGTGTTACAAGGTTACTGAATGAGTAGTTAAGGGTTAATTAAAAATTAACCAGTTAGGAATAGTGTTGTAATTCCTTTATTACTTAAGTTCCCCTAGAAGCGTTTCTCAATTATCACACGTGTGGGTGTTGTATCACGGTGAAGTGATTAGCATATTGTGTAAACTAGACACCTAGAGATTAACTAATTAAGTGATCAGTTCTGGGTTGTCATTATTGTTGTTATTAATTAACTACTGCGGCTGTACATTTGTCAGCGTAGGTTAATACAGATTCCAAAGTGTATTGTGTTTTGTTGTGTTTTCTAGTGAACTAAACGTGCTATAATAATATATACTTTATATAAGATCGTATCTCTGATCATACCTAGACGAG
The DNA here is from genome assembly GCF_016097555.1 of Gigantopelta aegis. Taxonomy (NCBI): domain Eukaryota; kingdom Metazoa; phylum Mollusca; class Gastropoda; order Neomphalida; family Peltospiridae; genus Gigantopelta; species Gigantopelta aegis. Next base: position 5,442,729 of record NC_054709.1, read on the forward strand.
CCAACGCGGGTATATAACTGCCTGTTACAGAGAGATCTAATAGATATACAGTTAGGAGAGATATTTGGATAATCGTGTTTTATTCAGTTACGGGTGTTATAGAATCCCCGTGACAGTGTGTGTGCGTGTGTGTGTGTGTGTGTGGGGGGGGGTGACCCAGGGACAAACAATATAGGCTATCACGGAATACGTTGCGTTACAAAATACGGGGGGGGGGGGGTGTTAAGAGTTATGTATTGATTTCAAAAGCAATTATTATCTTATTTTGACATATAAAGTAAAATGCAGTCAACCATATTTTATGGAAATGAGAATTAAGACTTGATTGATTTTCTATCTATTTATCTATTTATTACCAAACCAAAACAAACATAATGCAAAAAAAAAATGCAAAAGATATTAGTCTAATTATGTCATAATGTCAGGGTAATTGACGGGGGTATTGATAAACTACTAGTATGCGTAAAACCTAGCACTCTTAAATTCAAAGAACTGTTTAATTGTAATAGAATTAGCACTCTCCGTAAATTGTCAAAATTAATCTCTGAAATTACAAGTAAATTTAGTAAACCATAGATAAACCTCTTCAATATCATTTTATACTTTTAAAAGTACTGACTTATAAAACTTTATCTGCTTTATTTAAAAGTTCTGTCACCATGTGTCTTCTTTTTAAAATGTGTATATAGCTATTTTAAATTATGTCTGTATATATTCTATGAAGAACTCCAGGGCTCGCGCTGTCGGTAGCCAAATTAGCCATTGACTAATTTTTACAAAAAATGGCTAATAAAATTTGCAAGTGGCTAAAATTTTGGCTAAGCCATTTTCTGTCTTCTGATGTGAACAAATGGTTACATAATCTATCCGACACCTCAAACATAATAATACTAGTAATACTACCAAATATTCAATTAGCGTAATAGCCATCTCGCTTCTGGTAACGAGAAACGGTGTCATGCAGAATACAGCGTAGGCCTTATAATGTTTGCTTATGTTAATAATCACGGTTATTAATTTTAACGGCATGCATTCAACATGTATGACAGCAATGTCTGGAAGATCTGTAACTTGTTATTTTCACTTTGTAAAAATCCTTAAACCAAAGTAATAAAAACAGACCGACAATGCGTGTCAATTTCAATACACATGCCAGTTGAGGGCCGAAAGATATGTAGGCCGTCTCAAGGGCTCAGTTCAGCCAGACCGAACGAAAACAAAACGTTCGCTAGACTTCTTGTCACTGTAAATAACTATTGTAAAATATGTCCTCATATGCTGTCGTTTGACGGCCTGAGTGAATCGAAATAAAGTTTGAAAGTAACTTAATTTTAGAGAGAGGAATGCGTTACAAAGCTCTACATGGATGGGAGCGAATATTTAAACAAAATGTTTTTTTAATTTTACGTTCATTGTTGAAAGACTTAGAACATGTCCGAAATTATGAGGATTTTCTTGATGGTTTTCGTGTTATTTATGTTCTAAACTGAATTATGCAGTCAACATAAAGTAGAGGTGTTGGGATTCATAAATTAAATGAAAATTTCGCTTCGCCAATCGACACTCGATTTTGCTTCTACAACTTCTTTTCTTTTCTTTAATGAAAGCTTTGCGTTAAAATTTTACCGAAACATTGGTTAATCGTCATTATGGTTTAATTTGAAGAGTAATTTAGTTTAAAAAGTATTTGTTGCATATAGCCAGAGAAAATAAATGTTGTGTTCCACAATCGGGAATATCCATCATGTGTTTAAGCACAATTTTCTCTTTATCAAATTTCAAACTTGAAATTCCTCTGACTGACAGACTGACTAACTGACTGACAGACAGACAGAATACCTGACTGACTGACTGACTGGCAGACAGATAGACTGACTGACTGACCTGACTGACTACCTGACTGACTGACTGACTGACTGACTGACAGATAGACAGATAGACAGATAGACAGAAAGACAGACTGACTGACTGACTGACTGACCTGACTGACTGACTGACTGACTGACTGACTGACTGACTGACTGACTGACTGACTGACTGACTGACTGACTGACTGACCGGCTGACTGGCTGACTGACATACTGACTGACTGACTGACATACTGACTGACTGACTGTCTGTACATTACACTAGATTTGTATTTTAATAGGAGGTAGTTCTTCTTCAGATATACAAAGTTTGTTTTGTTTAACGAAGCCACTAGAGCACAATGATTTATGAATCATCGACTACTGAATGTCAAACATTTGGTAATTTTGACATATAGTCTTAGAGAGGAAACCCGCTACATTTTTTTTCCATTAGTAGCAAGGGATATTTTATATGCACTATCCTAGATACAGAATAACACACACCACAGCCTTAGATATACCTGTCGTGGCACACTGGCTTGAACGAGAAATAGTCCAGTGGGCCCACCGACGGGGTTCGATCCCAAACCGACCGCGCATCAAGCGAGCGCTTTACCACTGGGCTACGTCCTGCCCCCTCTTCAGGAAACAAAATGAAAAGATCAAAAAGGTTTTATATGTACATATAAGTGTATAAAGCTATGATTTAATTTTAAAGGGACTGTTCTGAGTTTTTAGCTCTAGCAAGACTTCCGTTTGTTCCCTCAAAAATAAACATACATATTGTATTTATTAGGGTTTTTTTAAAGACACTGCCTTATCTTGAAATGTTTTAAATATAAAGCATAATACGGAGAAATACATTTGAAATGACATTTAAAAAAATTATTTCAATTTTTTTTTATCCTTTTGAAGTAAATAATAAATTCGTAGGAACGACATTAGTAGAAGATATTAAGATACAACAATTACGATGTTCAGAAATGTATATTAATTGGTTATAGAGATACAAAATGTATTCATATTCTAAACAAGGAAATTGAAAGAAATTGTAATTTTAACAATGTAAACGATATTTTATTTGCAGGAAGACTTTCAAAATGGATACAAACTCAGACTAGTCCCTTTAATATAGGCCTGTAAGACTAATACTTTTTGTTTGTTCTGTTCAAGAATAAATTAAACAACTGAACACAATATAACATGATCTCTTTAATATACATATCACGATACTATATATGTAGTCTTTCTGGGCTTCTGGCGAATTTTTTTTTCATATCACGATTTTTTACATTCCTGTGAATGGATATGGAAGTACTGAGATGTTATCGGGCTTCGCCAGACACCTCGACCCCCCCCCCCCCCCCCCACCCCTGCAAAATTTCCTGCGCACGCCCCTGTAACACAATGGACTGATATTAAAATACGTGTTCTGCTGTTTGGAAACCTCTTGTGTTGTTTTAACTTTTGTGTATTTATTGTTTAATCCATTTTTTAGTCTACATCAAGAACAAAATTAATTGATTTTAACACCTGCATGCCTTCCGCTCTGTTTGGAACCTTGTTATATTTTCTTACTTTCATGTACGTTATTGTTTGACCCACTGTTTAGTCCAGAACAAGAACAAAATCATGATATGAAAGTGCATCGTCCGCAGTGTTTGGAAGCTTCTTGTATTTTCTAACTTTCATGTATGCCTACTTATTGTGTGATCCACCGCTTAGACCAGGACCAAAATGGGTTTTTTAAAGCGCATCTTCCGCAGTGTTTGGAACCTTCTTATGCTTCCCGATGTTCGTGTATTTGCTGTCCGAGCCGCTGTCTGTTCGACAGTGGAGAATATTTAGAATCTGTCGTCGTTTGATGTAGCACAGGAGGACCAGAATGACGAGAATCGCGATCACCATCCCAGCAATGAGACCCTCCATTGTTGATTTATCCTCCATGACAAATGGCAGACTTGACACACGCCCCGCTGATGCTCTCCGATCTGTTACGAAAAGAAAAGAAAGGAAAACAAAAAAGTATTTATATAACGACATCTCAGCACGATTCAAACTACGGCTAGCCATTTGTCAGACGCGGATCCAGAATTTTGTAATAGAGGGGGCACAAAACCCGTTGTTTTTGAAAATAGACTTTAAAGGTCCTTGACAGGTGGACTGGATAAGTTTGCATTTCTCGTGTATTCTGTGATATCTATTTTTGACCAAACATGGTGTGTGTGTGTGTGTGTGTGTGTGTGTGTGCCTGTGTGTGCCTGTGTGTGTTTTTGTATGTATGTGTTAATTTCGAATTAGCCGATAACTACTGTTTCACATATTAATCACTGATACACACACTACAGGAAGAAACCCGCCATCACCTACGTATTTAAAGGGGGTTGCATTGTTGAAATGGTGTGTTTCTTCCCGCAGTGTGTGTATTATTGGACAATATGTGAAATATTTATAATCGGCGAACTCAAAAATGACCTATGTAATTCCATATTGTCGCTAAACAGTTATATCTGACGGCAGAAAGCGATCGTAACCATTCAAATGTCCGTCTTGATATTGTCAATATTTAAAATTTGTTTTTGTTTTAGTCGTTTTTTGTCCATTAGGATCAATTTCTCATTCCAGCTAGTGTCCCACAGCTGGTGTAACTAATGATGTGGTATGAAATGATCCTGTCTGTGGGATAACGCGATATAACCATAATCTCTCTAGTTTTTTGTTGTTGTCTTTTGGGGGTTTTCTTGGTTCGTTTTTCGTGTGTGTGTGTGTGTGTGCGCGCGCGTATGAGTGTGTGTGTGTGTGTGTGTGTGTGTGCGTATGAGTGTGTGTGTGTACGCATGTATATGTGTGTTATGTGTGTGTGTGTGTGTGTGTGTGTGTGCGTGAGTGTGTATGTATGTGTGTGTGAGTGTGTTTGTGTGGTTTTTTTGTTTTGTTTTGTGCCTTGTGTTTTGTTGTTTGTTTTTCATTTGTTGTTGGTGTTGTTTAAAGAAAGAAAAGGGGAACATTAAAAGGATATACCCTAGTTTTTAAACACTAACGCATATTTTTTACTATTATAACCGTTTTTGATAACTTAAATCAAACTTTACTTAGATTTTATTGTTTAGATTATCAATTTCCGTACATTCGAAGTGTTTTTGGTCATCTTGGTGTTCTTAATATCACAAAATGCATTTCTCATATTTTTAAAAACGCACGTGCGTCTGAGAAGTAACATTTATGGAGTCGAGTTTTAGTCTGTTTTTCAAGGGTATTTTACCATTTCAAAGTGACAGACTCATGTTTCACTCAATTGTAACTTTATCCAAATGTGTTACAGGCTTGTAGATTAACTAAACTTAGTGTTAATTTTCACGGGCTGAAACTAGGGTATGTCCCTTTAAACAAGAAAACAAGCTTGGGGGCTTCTGCGTACTGTCAGTACTGGTGTGGAGGAGGGGAGCAATGAGCAGTTGCACTTTCAGTTCAAACGTGTCCTTTTTATACCTGGAGACAATATTCTATTATTGTGCCCTGGATTCTTTTTGTACTGCCGTATCCTACGTTTTAGGTCCTGCCAGCGTGTGGAGGTACTTAAGGTTTTAGGTATCATGGACATAATTTAAAGTCGGCGAAAAGAAGACCTTGGAAAATGTGTCAGCTAACTTCAGTATTTATTGTCCGCTCTGTGAACGTCGCACTGGTTATCAACTGAAGCCGAACGGAGAAGGGGAGGACAACTCTGTTAGCGTGCCTGTATTCACTGAAGGTTCACGCACGTCTATCCTGGGAGCGAGTTGCGACAGAATTCCTGTACAGGAGTAAAAAGGGGGTGGGGGAGGGGGCGTGGGCGAGGGCGAGGTGGGGATATAAATATAACTGAAATACACATTTCACACCCAAACACTAAACAAAACACCTAGCACAAAATCTTATCACAAAAATATTGTGATGACGATATACAAATCATAATACAAGTTGAAGTGGCTGTCAAAATAATGTATAACTAAACATCTGCTCTCGGGGAATGTTATTCAATATACATATATAAATAACAATAACAATAATAATAAAAAAGAACTAAAACTAATAAAGCAATAATTAGGCTACAAATATCTTTGAGCGGGAATGGAAGTCATCCCCTACCCACCCACCCCCCCCCCCCCCTTTCCGTTATATATGCACACTGTGAAACAAGCATTGAAACTTCAATCACTATTATGCAGTGATTTTCTCATCCTACCTTAATAGACGAACAACTTGGAATGACCTAAAACTGCGTTTATTCATCGACGCTGAAATTACACGGTGTATTGTGTTACATCAACTAAGACACGAAGCTACGTATATATGTGTTTTACGTGCATATATCATGTGTGCTCCTTCAATGAAGTTAATGACCCGATAACCGAGGCGGGAGGGACGTAGCCCAGTGGTACAGCGCTCGCAATCGCCTGATGCGCGATCGATCTAGGATCCATTCCCGTCGGTGGGCCCGTTGGGCTATTTCTCGTTCCAGCCAGTACTCCACAACTGGTGTAACAAAGGCCGTGATATGTACTATCCTGTCTGTGGGATGGTGCATATAAAAGATCCCTTGCTTCTAATCGAAAAGAGTAGCCCATGAAGTGGCGACAGCGGGTTTTCTCTCTCAATATCTGAGTGGTCCTTAACCATAATATGTCTGACGCCATATAACCGTAAATAGAATGTGTTGAGTGCGTCGTTAAATAAAACATTTCCTTCCTCCCTTCCCAGTGGTAAAGCGCTTGTTTGATGCGCGCTTTACCGGCCTGGGTAGTGTCGTGGTTAAGCCATCGGACCTAAGGCTGGTAGGTAATTGGTTCGCAGCCCGGTACCGGCTCCCACCCATAACAAGTTTTAATGACTCAATGGGTAGGTGTAAGACAATTATGTACACCCTATTCTCTCTCACTAACAACTAACAATTAACCCTTTGTCCTGGATAGACAGCCCAGATAGCTGAGGTATGTGTGCCCAGGACAGCATGCTTGAACCTTAATTGGATATAAATACAAAAATAAGTTGAAATGAAATGATACGCGGTCGGTCTAGGATCGACCCCCGTCTGTGAGCCCATTGGGTTGTATCTCGTTTGAACTAGTGCACCACATCTGGTATACCAAAGGCCGTGGTATGTGCTATCCTGACTGTGGAATGGTGCATAAAAAAAAATATCTTGCTACTTATGGAAAAATGTAGCGGGTTTCCTCTCTAAGACTATTTGTCAAAATTACCAAATATTTGACATCCAATAAACATCCGATAAACAAAACAAAATTTCGATAACCGAGATGAGTTCAGGAGGGCGAGCTATCGCGGCCTCTCGCTACAGACTGGTTTTTGCTCCTAACATTAGATGAATTTGATATGATAGAAGACGACGGTATACTAGTCAAACTGTTCGCGAGCGCTCGTTCTCCAGGACCTGAAAACGTCACTGGTGTATGTGGCACTCTGGTTGACCAACCTCTCGGCCTTGAGGCGGTGTAATGCGGTATTTTGACCTGGCGCGATTCCAGAAGTTTGTGAAAGGCAGGGCTTTTAGATTATGGTAGCCCCACTCACATGGCTAGTGATATTCAATGTTGGGCTAATAAATAACTATTATTACCATGCCCGATGGCTAATGAAAACTTTTTTTTTGGGGGGGGGGGGTCAAGTAAAATAGGCCTAGTGAATTATTAATCGTTAATGTTAATTTTTTAAATCACTGATCCCTGCTAGTGGATTTTATAACAATTCTAGAGGCCCTGGAAAGGGGGTGCACCGAATATGATAAGAGGTGTTTGAATATATTTTTTATTATTTTGATGTCGGCTAAAGAGGCGGGGGGAGGGGTGGGGGGTGTTTCCAGGCGCATTCCCCTGCTATCCGTGCATATTGACTTCAGTACAATACTGACTAGGCGTCGCTTTTGTTATGGTATAAGAATAAGTTTTCTTACAGTAGAAAAACAGAATAATCCTCTACGACAGCGGTCTCGCTACATGTCATAAGCAATGGCGGGCCTGCCATCTCTTCAGACTAATTTCCAATACGCCCGCCATCCATTGGCAACGATAGTAATATCCGCCATCCGTTTATTTAGGCCCCCATCCAAAATCACAAGTCATGCCATCGTCTTGAACTACCAGAGTAATCAGGTTCATCGTCGTTTACAAGACATTTTCGAAGTACTTGTACCCTGCAAATCTTAGGTACCATCCCTTCCTATAAGTGGAACCAGCTCTTCCGATTCCCTCTCCTGAATACTGAAGAGACGACTGCTATGACATTGCCCTCCCCCATCTCCAGCCACAAGTTGCAAACTAACCCCATGGAATATAGGCCTATATAGCCTATAACTCCTGTTAAGAGCATGTTCCCAAATATATTAAACAGACACAACGATTTGGCTAAAAAAAAACCTTTTATCTCGTGGTGCGGATTGATTTCATCTTATTTTCGTGCTTATATCCAATTAAGGTTCAAGCACGCTGTCCTGGGCACACACCTCAGCTGTTAGTTAGTTGTTTAGTGAGAGAGAAGAGGGTGTAGTGGCCTTACACCTATCCATTGAGCCCTTAAGAACTCACTCTGGGTTGGAGCCGGTACCGGGTTGCGAACCCTGTACCTACCAGCCTGTAGTCCGATGGCTTAACCACTGAGCCACCGAGGCCGGTCTCGTGGTGCGGAATAATTTATTTTGTTGTTAGTTTTACTATTAGGCCTATATTGCTATTACTTTCCAGATAAAATGTTAATAATGAATACTGTTAAACCATCGATTACTTGTATGTTTTTTTTCCCTTTTCTGTCCGTTCAGTTTATTCAGTCGTGTTTCACAAACATGTACTTTGATTGATTGCTTGATCGATTGATCGACTGATCGCTTGATTGCTGTTTGAAAACTGCAGTCGCCATTAGCGTCCAATTTAGTGTTTGTAATTACGACAGGGCCTCATAAGTTGGACAACCTGTGCCGAATCTCCTTTTGTATACATACAGGGCCGGTACAGTGTAAAAAATAGTGGTACGGCTCGTGGTTGCCAGACTCGCCCGTCAAATTACTTGTAAGGACATTTTCACAGTGTCACTCCTGTCACGGGGATCCTATAATACCCGTAACTGAATGAAACACGATTGTCCAAATATCTCCCCTAACTGTATATCTATTAGATCTCTCTGTAACAGGCAGTTATACCCGCTGACTCGTCTAGGTATGATCAGAGATAAGATCTTATATAAAGTATATATTATTATAGCACGTTTAGTTCACTAGAAAACACAACAAAAACACAATACACTTTGGAATCTGTATTAACCTACGCTGACAAATGTACTGCCGCAGTAGTTAATTAACAACAACAAATAATAACAACCCAGAACTGATCACTTAATTAGTTAATCTCTAGGTGTCTAGTTTACACAATATGCTAATCACTTCACGGTGACACAACACCCACACGTGTGATAATTGAGAAACGCTTCCAGGGGAACTTAATTAATAAAGGAATTACAACTCTATTCCTAACTGGTTAATGTTTAATTAACCCTTACTACTCATTCAGTAACGTGTGATAATTGATAAACGCTTCCAGGAGAACTTAATTAATAAAGGAATTACAACTCTATTCCTAACTGGTTAATTTTTAATTAACCCTTAACTACTCATTCAGTAACGTGTGATAATCGAGAAACGCTTCCAGGAGAACTTAATTAATAAAGGAATTACAACTCTATTCCTAACTGGTTAATTTTTAATTAACCCTTAACTACTCATTCAGTAACCTTGTAACACAGAATTAATACTGGTACCTATCACTATAAAGACAATAACCTACAGTTTACCTAGGTCCTCTAGGATGACTGGTTAAGCTTTTTATAATTATTTAGGACAGTGAGCCTACAGATTACTGCGTCAGATGACCGGCAGCACCGTCTAAATACTATTGCTATAATACAGTATTAAAATATTTAAAGTCACATCAATCAATCAAGGTTATACACAGAGCAGAAAATATATAATTACCAGTCCGGACGGACAGCGATCCCTGGAAGCCTTCCTATGTTTTTTCTCGATATCTCTAAAACCCTAGCTATTTATCATAAAGCCGAATATTGCCTGGGGGTACATCGAGGCACCGAATACCTACAAGTAATATTTCTACAGCGACCGAGACGGGAATTTTCCTTAGATGGCCAGACTTGCTGACGCCTAGTCGCCAAAATCACGGTCGTCGAAACCGCACTCGCAGAGGTATTACGTAACTATTGGCCACATGGCCTCCACACCTCGACTAAGTGCATATTGGATGCACGGTCGCGCGAAGGTACATCGCGGCACCGAATACCTACAAGTGATATTTCTACAGCGACCGAGGCGGGAATTTTCCTTAGATGGCCAGACTTGCTGACGCCTAGTCGCCAAAACTACTGGCCACATGGCCTCCACGCCAGTGTCATCTATAACAACATGTTTCAAACCAAAAATGTCAATATAACTAAGAACATTTTAATTTTAATTTAGATTATTATCATAGTCATTTTAATAGAATACAAGTTTTGTGTCTACGTCTGGCCTGACTGTACATTCAAATTATTATTATTAATCGTTGTTGTTGATGTTGTATAATTTGTATCCCTGTTTGCTGACACCAGATTGGGAAATCAATTGAAATGAATTGAATGTCATCAAGTTGCAACCGGGATTGACCGAACGATTTCCGAAATAAGAACGTGTTCAGCGTTAGCGGGGAACGCTAATCGTTCGTGAATTATTTGACAGGTCCCAAATGTAGTCATTTAGTTTACCACGAAGTACATAAACCAGTTTAGCGAACGTTTTTTCTCTTCAGTCTGCCTGAACTCAACATTGACGTCCAATCAAAATAACTTCCGTGTTAGTGATACTAATAGTAAACTAACAACTGTATTTTAATTCATATTTAAACATTACTTTAAATAAAATAAAATAGTGCTTGGTCTGAATTAACGACAGTGATATATTTTTGAGGACTCTATGTAAAAATATTGCAAATGTAGGACTTTCAATTAATTTTATAATTTACTAAACAAGTATCACTGTATAGCATGTAGTATCTTGACATCAGTAAACAAAAATAGAAACATTGACGATTTCACTAGTCCAAAAGTTGATTGTTATTTGCCAATTTTTGTTACTACGCAGATAGATTGGTTAACCAGGTCATGCATTTTGATAATTAGACAAGGATCCAAGAAGTAGGTGGTATATTTTCACATTAAGACTTTCTGTCATTAATATGTGTTGATAAATTTTATCTTAAATGACAAATCAGCAAATATGGCCACCATTTTAAATGACATTTTGTTGAGTTTCGGTTTCCCTAGACAGTCACTAGTGATCATTAATACTGTGAAACTGTCATTAGGCCCTCTTTTTCAGGATCTTATGTAATATTAAAATGGTTAAATCTGTTGAATCTATGTATTGAGTGTAAAGACTTGAAAACAGTTGTCAGGTTTTGATAGTTTCAGTTTGTTTGTGTTTTCAGTCTTGTGACCAGTATTTACACTGACTCACTTAGTACATTTCCATATATCTATTGCATTTACATGCAACTAGTAGATACCCCAAAGTGGAACTTCAAACATTTATCTCCAATTTGATTAAGGTTAGTTATTTGTAATGATACTTTTTTTTTCTTTTTTACCTCAGCCAGTGCTCCACAAATGGTGTAATAAAGTCTGCAGTATCTGAGTATGTATGATGGCGGCAGATTTTGTTTCTCATTATATGTGTAATCCTTTTAAAACAATGTGTCAGACGCCATATAACTAAATAAAAATGTGTTGTGTATGCCATTTAATAAACATTTCTTCCTTCCATGTAATGACTTTACCTATAAGATAAAAATAAACAGTTTGTTTTATTTTTAGCTGAATCATATCAGAAATGGCGGACAACCAGAATATTGAAATAATTCCATCTTTGTCGGAGGCAAAGTTCCACCGATCTGAGTTTGCTTCTGTAGTATTCCACAATGTTGCGGAGGTGTATCCGGCTGATGCCCATGTAGATTGTATGTACACAATCACTGCAGACATAACTGCCACCTCGCGAGACTGGGTCGGCCTTTACAAAGTTGGGTGGATATCCCCCAAGGATTACATCTACTATGAGTGGGCACCTATGCCCAAAGACTACAAGCCTCAAACAGAAGCAGAGGGAGAGATTTTGTTTCAAGGTATGCCTACTTTAATTCATTTTATGAACCATGTGAAATAAAAATGAAATAAAATTAGTGGGGTATGGCATAGGGTTCATACATCTTGTGCAAATCCTGGAAAGTCATGGAATTTTGATTGGGTTATGAAAAGTTATAAATGGAATAATCAGTCCTTCACATTTGAAAATATCATGCGAGTGATAAATCATTCGCCTTATAAGCTCTAGTTTAGTGATTAGCATAGGAAACATGTATATAATATGCCATTGACAAAAAAATCAAAAACAAATCGACTAGCTAGCACAAATTAAAAATCTCTGTATATATCAGTATTTAATGATATTCAAGCAATATTTCCCCATATAAAAGTTGTCAATTCTGGAAATTTAATTTACAAACAAATAAATACCGACTTCAGCCTAATATTTAAATTAATTGGTGCATCGTGAATTTTAAGGTTTACAAATTACAAGCTGTTAATTAAAGGGACTATCCTGAGTTTGTAGCGATTGATCAATCTACTCAGATGTGATACCTGCTGTGAAATACACAGTGCTCACTGTCTTAATAAATGTTCAAATGCCCATTCATTCATTCATTTATTCATTCATGCAATCAATCACACTCACTCACCCAGTTATTAATTAATTCATTTTATAGCTCACACTATGAAATATCCAGCAGTCTTAATACATTTTCCATTTTCATTGATTGATTGATTGATTGATTCATTCATTCATTCATACCTTCATTCAATCACTCATTCATTTATTCATTTATTTATTCTGTAGCTCACACTGAAATATACAGCACTGTCTTAATAACATTTCATTCATTCATTCATTTATACATTCATTCATTCATTTATATACATTCATTCATTCATACCTTCATTCATTCAATCACTCACTCATTCATTCAATCACTCATTCATTTATTCATTTATTTATTCTGTAGCTCACACTGAAATATACAGCACTGTCTTAATAAAAAATCAAACATTCACTGACTCACTCACTCACTCACTCACTCACTCACTGGCTCGCCTGCTCACTGACTCACTCATTAATTAATTCATTCATTATGTAGCTCACACACTTCCCAAAGAGGATGGCGAGTTCTACCAGTTCTGCTACGTGTCGAGCTCCGGCCAGGTGCGGGGCGCTAGCACCCCGTTCCAGTTCAAGGAGCCGTGTGCCGACGACTTCGTGGAGTTCGACGAGGAGGAGATGGACATGCTCGTGATCCGGTCGAAGACGGTTGTTCTCATGGAGAACCTCAACAAAGTGGAGGACGAAAACAAAAAACTCAACACGGTACGGACACAATCAATTGTTATATACACACGGTTCGAAACTCGCCAAAAAATATGGTGGCCCAAAATATAATGATGCATATTGGCAAATTATGGTAAGCGAACCACGAGCAAGATTTTAATGTGGAATACAAATATTAATAGTGGCCCATATATTATAGCTCTAAAGAAGATAATATTATTTGGGCGACTAGCTCCCATTATATTTTAATATGTAAGTCTCCCAACTAGGATATTGGTCGCATTTGGCAACCTGGCCACAGACTGTTTCGAGCCCTGTATATATATATTTTTTTTTTTAAATTTTTTATTATTATTATTATATTTTTTTTTTTATCCCACTGTCCCCTTTCCTTTTACTCCTTTTAATTCTATCTCACTGTCTTCCTGATCTGGAAACTCCTGACAATCGTGTCTGTGACGCATAACTCGGCTACAAGTGCAATGGCTGTAAATAACTTTTAGTAAAAAAAGATGTTAAAATTTGCTTAAAAGCTTGTTTTTGAGGATATGTAAGAGATAGAATAATACATTTGTGTCCGTTAGATACCATTTATCTCACAACTTGTTGTTTAAAACATATTCAACTTGCTTTTGCTCGTTAGATACATTTTAAAACAGCTCGTTGTGAGATAAATGGTATTTCGGCCACTCATGTATTATTCTCTCTCTCTCTCTCTCTCTCTCTCTCTCTCTCTCTCTCTCTCTCTCTCTCTCTCTCTCTCTCTCTCTCTCTCTCTCTCTCTCTCTCTCTCTCTCTCTCTCTCTCTATATATATATATATATATCTATCTTTTTTGCAATTATTATTATTATTTTTTATCCCACTGTCCCCGTTCCTTTAACTCCTTTGAATTCCATCTCACTGTCTTACTGATCTGGCAACTCCTATTTTTCAGCTTTTTTAGCTGTCCACCTTGTCATCCCAGTCCTTGTGTCTCTTATGCAACAGGTGCTTGTCTCTTGTGGCTATCCATGATACACGTACCTGTCATTCCCTATCGGCTTTTAGCTGTGGGCTTAGTCTGACCACTTCGGGGAGTGTTCAGTAGTTACTTCTGGCATTATTAATAGGCAATTGTAACCACTTACTATACACCCCTACTATCGGCAGTGATTAGTTAGTGCCGTGGGTCAGACCAACTTTATTAGTGGCAGAGGATGAGGATACCAGGTGGGCGCAGGGAAGCACACAAAGACTGCACCCGTGGAGGAAACCTCAGTTATTACCCATAATATGGGCAGAGAGAAGTGGGGGGAAAAAATCTTTCCGTATGATAAACTATTCTCCTACCTTTACTTTCAATCAATTTTTTCCATATTTTGTCCTTACAGAAATCATGAGAAAAACCCATTACAATGACACAAAATCCACATACTGGATGATAACATGTCACCTATCTCAAATTTGCTAAGATCTCCTAGGACAAAAAGCATGCAATGTTTTCGCTGTCTGCCATTTTACTTTTTTTTTAATGGAATATACTCTTCAAGAGGGGTGGGTCGCTCTGAAGTATGTGGCGTAATTAATATGATTGCTTTTATAGTGTAGTGCATGTTATGACATTGATAGATTATGTCACATCCTTTCACCCCTTTTGAAGAGTATAAGAGTAAATTCAACTTAATTCACCAGGCTCACCCTGCTCATGCCAAATTAACCAAATGCAAATGTTTATACAAAGTGGCTACAACATTTAGTGGTTGGATAATAAAATGTTGGATAATAAAATTAGCACTTTTTCAAACACGTACAAGGAAATACTCAATCAGGGCTAGTAGCTCTGGCAGTCGGCAAATTTATTTTAAAAACAATTGACGAAATAATTTCATGTAATAATTTTATATTTTGTTAGAAAGTAACTGGGTTTCTGCACATTTTGAAGTTTAATACCTAATTTGGCAAGCTTTTCTGCTTACCCAGAGCTAACCCTGCTTTATATATTTAAAAAATTGGCTAAAATTAAATAATTTTCAGTGTGAGCTCTTGTTCATGCATTTTTTGTGTGTGCGAAAGACAGTTTTATCATGTTTTAATGGGGTTTTTTCTCCCCCCTCCCCCCATGCAGCTGAAAGAGAAGATGGAGGAGGAGATAAAGAGCCTGGTGGACAAGGTGCGGATGTTGAACAAGTCTCTCGATAAGGAGAAGAAGCAGAGGAAGAAACTGAACGACGCATTGCACGCCAGCGAGGCAAAACTCGAGGAGATGCTGTCCGAGTCGAACGACATGACGCTGGTGCATGACGAACTCACGGCCAAGATCAACGCTCTCACAGAGGTCAGGCACACTTTCAGTCCTGGGCCCCGTTCCACCAAACGATCTTAGCACCAAACTCACCTTAGTGCTGTGTAATGTAGCTATGCACTTAAGGTGATCTTAGGGCTAAGATCGCTTTGTGGAACGGGGCCCTGGTTTTGTTTTTGTCGGACATGTGGTTCAGGCTGGTGCACGACGAACTTATGGCCAAGATCAACACTCTCACAGAGGTCAAGCACACTTTCATTTCCTCAAGTTTTGTTTCGGTCTGATTGAACAACTCTTAATCCTAGGGCTAACCTCGGTACCCGATCACAAATATTAACATTTCCAAATGTGTGTTTTATAACCTTCCATTTCTGGCTCCATATCACTCTCCTAAGACTAGTTCAAGGAGATTAATTTTTAGCTCCCCTTATGATCATAATGATGTAAATTTAAAAAAGAAAGAAAAATAAGTTATACAAAAGTAATAAATATCAGTGCTCATTATGGTGATATCTGAAATGGCTCTGCATAATGTAAAAAAAAACACCACTGAAGTACATTGATTAATTAATTAATCATCGGCTATTGGATGTCCAACATTCTGACTCGGAGGAAACCCGCTACATATTTTTTAGTGCAGCAAGGGATCTTTTATATGCACTTTCCCAACCGTCTGAGCCAAATCCCGCCCCAGCATAATGTAAGTGAAGAGAGCAGATAATAATTCCCCTCAATTTGTTTTCACAGTGAGATCTTTTATTTTCGAAAAAAATAATATATCCAATATTTGGGCCCATACAGTTGTTTTTATTCTAAAGATTGAAAGTGGGGACAGTATGTAGCTCAGTTGGTAGAATACTTCTGTGAGGCACTTGCATCATATGTTTTTTTCCCATTCCAACCAGTTCCGCATGACTGTTTTACCAAGGGTTGCGGTATATGTTCTCCTGTCTGTCAGAAAGTGCATACAAAAGATCCGTCGCTACTAATGGAAAAATATAGCGGGATTCCTCTAAGACTATATGTCAAAATTATCAAATGTTTGACATCCAATAGCCAGTGATTAATAAATCAATGTGCTCTAGTGGTGTCATTAAACAAAACAAACTTTAACTCATAGACAGACAGTTTCTCATTCTTTTGTATGTATGTATGTACAGAAGTTATAGATAAATGTTTGGTGCCCATTACAGTGGCAGTCCTCCTATATGTGGAGTGGGAACCAAATAATCTGAACAAGTGTAGCCGTAAACGCATGTCCGACGCCATGTAACTGTAAACAGGGCTACCTCTGGGTGAGAATTTATTTTTGCCATATCAAATATTAAAAAATTGCAAATCCCCAGTTATTTTGTAATAAAATAACAATTATTACATGAAATTTATTCGCCGAATTAAAATAAAATTCACAGATTGTTTTTGAAATTCGCATTTATCGAATTTGGGGAGTGCCAGAGCGAGCCCTGGTAAATAAAATGTGTTGAGTGCGTCATTAAATAAAACATTTCCTTCCTTCTTTCTCTTCTACAGACAAAGCACCTGGCAGTGATTCATGTCTAACGTTTAACTTTCAGAGTAAAAGCGAGGCCGACAAGAGTGTTGAGAAGACCCAGGAGGAGCTGTTGATCCTGCAGGTGAAGGTCAAGGTTCTCCAGAGTGAGAAGGACGAACTGGATGGGAAGAATCGCACCATCACCGAGGAGATGGAGCTCTACAAGGTGAGTGGGGTCTTTATGATCGGTCTTCATCATGGGCTAGATGAAACTCTACAAGGTGAGTGGGGTCTTTATGATCGGTCTTCATCATGGGCTAGATGAAACTCTACAAGGTGAGTGGGGTCTTTATGATCGGTCTTCATCGTGGGCTAGATGGAGCTCTACAAGGTGAGTGGGGTCTTTATGATCGGTCTTCATCGGGGTCTGGGCTAGATGGAGCTCTACAAGGTGAGTGGGGTCTTTATGATCGGTCTTCATCGTGGGCTAGATGGAGCTCTACAAGGTGAGTGGGGTCTTTATGATCGGTCTTCATCATGGGCTAGATGGAGTTCTACAAGGTGAGTGGGGTCTTTATGATCGGTCTTCATCATGGGCTAGATGGAGTTCTACAAGGTGAGTGGGGTCTTTATGATCGGTCTTCATCATGGGCTAGATGGAGTTCTACAAGGTGAGTGGGGTCTTTATGATCGGTCTTCATCATGGGCTAGATGAAACTCTACAAGGTAGTCTTCATCATGGGCTAGATGGAGCTCTACAAGGTGAGTGGGGTCTTTATGATCGGTCTTCATCATGGGCTAGATGAAACTCTACAAGGTAGTCTTCATCATGGGCTAGATGGAGCTCTACAAGGTGAGTGGGGTCTTTATGATCGGTCTTCATCATGGGCTAGATGAAACTCTACAAGGTGAGTGGGGTCTTTATGATCGGTCTTCATCGTGGGCTAGATGGAGGTCTACAAGGTGAGTGGGGTCTTTATGATCGGTCTTCATCCTGGGCTAGATGGAGCTCTACAAGGTGAGTGGGGTCTTTATGATCGGTCTTCATCATGGGCTAGATGGAGCTCTACAAGGTAGTCTTTATGATCGGTCTTCATCATGGGCTAGATGGAGTTCTACAAGGTGAGTGGGGTCTTTATGATCGGTCTTCATCATGGGCTAGATGGAGTTCTACAAGGTGAGTGGGGTCTTTATGATCGGTCTTCATCATGGGCTAGATGGAGTTCTACAAGGTGAGTGGGGTCTTTATGATCGGTCTTCATCATGGGCTAGATGGAGCTCTACAAGGTGAGTGGGGTCTTTATGATCGGTCTTCATCATGGGCTAGATGGAGGTCTACAAGGTGAGTGGGGTCTTTATGATCGGTCTTCATCATGGGCTAGATGGAGCTCTACAAGGTGAGTGGGGTCTTTATGATCGGTCTTCATCATGGGCTAGATGGAGCTCTACAAGGTGAGTGGGGTCTTTATGATCGGTCTTCATCATGGGCTAGATGGAGTTCTACAAGGTGAGTGGGGTCTTTATGATCGGTCTTCATCATGGGCTAGATGGAGTTCTACAAGGTGAGTGGGGTCTTTATGATCGGTCTTCATCATGGGCTAGCTGGAGCTCTACAAGGTGAGTGGGGTCTTTATGATCGGTCTTCATCATGGGCTAGATGAAACTCTACAAGGTAGTCTTCATCATGGGCTAGATGGAGCTCTACAAGGTGAGTGGGGTCTTTATGATCGGTCTTCATCATGGGCTAGATGAAACTCTACAAGGTAGTCTTCATCATGGGCTAGATGGAGTTCTACAAGGTGAGTGGGGTCTTTATGATCGGTCTTCATCATGGGCTAGATGAAACTCTACAAGGTGAGTGGGGTCTTTATGATCGGTCTTCATCGTGGGCTAGATGGAGGTCTACAAGGTAGTCTTCATCGTGGGCTAGATGGAGCTCTACAAGGTAGTCTTCATCGTGGGCTAGATGGAGCTCTACAAGGTAGTCTTCATCGTGGGCTAGATGGAGCTCTACAAGGTAGTCTTCATCGTGGGCTAGATGGAGCTCTACAAGGTAGTCTTCATCGTGGGCTAGATGGAGCTCTACAAGGTGAGTGGGGTCTTTATGATCGGTCTTCATCATGGGCTAGATGAAACTCTACAAGGTAGTCTTCATCATGGGCTAGATGGAGTTCTACAAGGTGAGTGGGGTCTTTATGATCGGTCTTCATCATGGGCTAGATGAAACTCTACAAGGTGAGTGGGGTCTTTATGATCGGTCTTCATCGTGGGCTAGATGGAGGTCTACAAGGTAGTCTTCATCGTGGGCTAGATGGAGGTCTACAAGGTAGTCTTCATCGTGGGCTAGATGGAGCTCTACAAGGTAGTCTTCATCGTGGGCTAGATGGAGCTCTACAAGGTAGTCTTCATCGTGGGCTAGATGGAGCTCTACAAGGTGAGTGGGGTCTTTATGATCGGTCTTCATCATGGGCTAGATGGAGCTCTACAAGGTGAGTGGGGTCTTTATGATCGGTCTTCATCATGGGCTAGATGGAGCTCTACAAGGTGAGTGGGGTCTTTATGATCGGTCTTCATCATGGGCTAGATGAAACTCTACAAGGTGAGTGGGGTCTTTATGATTGGTCTTCATCATGGGCTAGATGGAGCTCTACAAGGTGAGTGGGGTCTTTATGATCGGTCTTCATCATGGGCTAGATGAAACTCTACAAGGTAGTCTTCATCATGGGCTAGATGGAGTTCTACAAGGTGAGTGGGGTCTTTATGATCGGTCTTCATCATGGGCTAGATGAAACTCTACAAGGTGAGTGGGGTCTTTATGATCGGTCTTCATCGTGGGCTAGATGGAGGTCTACAAGGTAGTCTTCATCGTGGGCTAGATGGAGGTCTACAAGGTAGTCTTCATCGTGGGCTAGATGGAGCTCTACAAGGTAGTCTTCATCGTGGGCTAGATGGAGCTCTACAAGGTAGTCTTCATCGTGGGCTAGATGGAGCTCTACAAGGTAGTCTTCATCGTGGGCTAGATGGAGCTCTACAAGGTGAGTGGGGTCTTTATGATCGGTCTTCATCATGGGCTAGATGAAGGTCTACAAGGTAGTCTTCATCATGGGCTAGATGGAGTTCTACAAGGTGAGTGGGGTCTTTATGATCGGTCTTCATCATGGGCTAGATGAAAGTCTACAAGGTGAGTGGGGTCTTTATGATCGGTCTTCATCGTGGGCTAGATGGAGGTCTACAAGGTAGTCTTCATCGTGGGCTAGATGGAGCTCTACAAGGTAGTCTTTCATCGTGGGCTAGATGGAGCTCTACAAGGTAGTCTTCATCATGGGCTAGATGGAGCTCTACAAGGTGAGTGGGGTCTTTATGATCGGTCTTCATCATGGGCTAGATGAAACTCTACAAGGTGAGTGGGGTCTTTATGATCGGTCTTCATCATGGGCTAGATGAAACTCTACAAGGTGAGTGGGGTCTTTATGATCGGTCTTCATCATGGGCTAGATGGAGCTCTACAAGGTGAGTGGGGTCTTTATGATCGGTCTTCATCATGGGCTAGATGAAACTCTACAAGGTGAGTGGGGTCTTTATGATCGGTCTTCATCATGGGCTAGATGGAGCTCTACAAGGTGAGTGGGGTCTTTATGATCGGTCTTCATCATGGGCTAGATGAAACTCTACAAGGTGAGTGGGGTCTTTATGATCGGTCTTCATCATGGGCTAGATGAAACTCTACAAGGTGAGTGGGGTCTTTATGATCGGTCTTCATCATGGGCTAGATGGAGCTCTACAAGGTGAGTGGGGTCTTTATGATCGGTCTTCATCATGGGCTAGATGAAACTCTACAAGGTGAGTGGGGTCTTTATGATCGGTCTTCATCATGGGCTAGATGAAACTCTACAAGGTGAGTGGGGTCTTTATGATCGGTCTTCATCATGGGCTAGATGGAGCTCTACAAGGTGAGTGGGGTCTTTATGATCGGTCTTCATCATGGGCTAGATGAAACTCTACAAGGTGAGTGGGGTCTTTATGATCGGTCTTCATCATGGGCTAGATGAAACTCTACAAGGTGAGTGGGGTCTTTATGATCGGTCTTCATCGTGGGCTAGATGGAGCTCTACAAGGTGAGTGGGGTCTTTATGATCGGTCTTCATCATGGGCTAGATGGAGTTCTACAAGGTGAGTGGGGTCTTTATGATCGGTCTTCATCATGGGCTAGATGGAGTTCTACAAGGTGAGTGGGGTCTTTATGATCGGTCTTCATCATGGGCTAGATGGAGTTCTACAAGGTGAGTGGGGTCTTTATGATCGGTCTTCATCATGGGCTAGATGGAGCTCTACAAGGTGAGTGGGGTCTTTATGATCGGTCTTCATCATGGGCTAGATGAAACTCTACAAGGTAGTCTTCATCATGGGCTAGATGGAGCTCTACAAGGTGAGTGGGGTCTTTATGATCGGTCTTCATCATGGGCTAGATGAAACTCTACAAGGTAGTCTTCATCATGGGCTAGATGGAGTTCTACAAGGTGAGTGGGTGGGCTAGATGATCGGTCTACATCATGGGCTAGATGAAACTCTACAAGGTGAGTGGGGTCTTTATGATCGGTCTTCATCGTGGGCTAGATGGAGGTCTACAAGGTAGTCTTCATCGTGGGCTAGATGGAGCTCTACAAGGTAGTCTTCATCGTGGGCTAGATGGAGCTCTACAAGGTAGTCTTCATCGTGGGCTAGATGGAGCTCTACAAGGTAGTCTTCATCGTGGGCTAGATGGAGCTCTACAAGGTAGTCTTCATCGTGGGCTAGATGGAGCTCTACAAGGTAGTCTTCATCGTGGGCTAGATGGAGCTCTACAAGGTAGTCTTCATCGTGGGCTAGATGAAACTCTACAAGGTGAGTGGGGTCTTTATGATCGGTCTTCGTCATGGGCTAGATGAAACTCTACAAGGTGAGTGGGGTCTTTATGATCGGTCTTCATCATGGGCTAGATGGAGCTCTACAAGGTGAGTGGGGTCTTTATGATCGGTCTTCATCATGGGCTAGATGGAGCTCTACAAGGTGAGTGGGGTCTTTATGATCGGTCTTCATCATGGGCTAGATGAAACTCTACAAGGTGAGTGGGGTCTTTATGATCGGTCTTCATCATGGGCTAGATGGAGCTCTACAAGGTGAGTGGGGTCTTTATGATCGGTCTTCATCATGGGCTAGATGAAACTCTACAAGGTGAGTGGGGTCTTTATGATCGGTCTTCATCATGGGCTAGATGAAACTCTACAAGGTGAGTGGGGTCTTTATGATCGGTCTTCATCATGGGCTAGATGGAGTTCTACAAGGTGAGTGGGGTCTTTATGATCGGTCTTCATCATGGGCTAGATGAAACTCTACAAGGTGAGTGGGGTCTTTATGATCGGTCTTCATCATGGGCTAGATGGAGCTCTACAAGGTGAGTGGGGTCTTTATGATCGGTCTTCATCATGGGCTAGATGAAACTCTACAAGGTGAGTGGGGTCTTTATGATCGGTCTTCATCATGGGCTAGATGGAGCTCTACAAGGTGAGTGGGGTCTTTATGATCGGTCTTCATCATGGGCTAGATGAAACTCTACAAGGTGAGTGGGGTCTTTATGATCGGTCTTCATCATGGGCTAGATGAAACTCTACAAGGTGAGTGGGGTCTTTATGATCGGTCTTCATCATGGGCTAGATGGAGCTCTACAAGGTGAGTGGGGTCTTTATGATCGGTCTTCATCATAGGTGAGTGGGGTCTTTATGATCGGTCTTCATCATGGGCTAGATGGAGCTCTACAAGGTGAGTGGGGTCTTTATGATCGGTCTTCATCATAGGTGAGTGGGGTCTTTATGATCGGTCTTCATCATGGGCTAGATGGAGCTCTACAAGGTGAGTGGGGTCTTTATGATCGGTCTTCATCATAGGTGAGTGGGGTCTTTATGATCGGTCTTCATCATGGGCTAGATGGAGCTCTACAAGGTAGTCTTCATCGTGGGCTAGATGGAGCTCTACAAGGTGAGTGGGGTCTTTATGATCGGTCTTCATCATAGGTGAGTGGGGTCTTTATGATCGGTCTTCATCATGGGCTAGATGGAGCTCTACAAGGTAGTCTTCATCGTGGGCTAGATGGAGCTCTACAAGGTGAGTGGGGTCTTTATGATCGGTCTTCATCATAGGTGAGTGGGGTCTTTATGATCGGTCTTCATCATGGGCTAGATGGAGCTCTACAAGGTGAGTGGGGTCTTTATGATCGGTCTTCATCATAGGTGAGTGGGGTCTTTATGATCGGTCTTCATCATGGGCTAGATGGAGCTCTACAAGGTGAGTGGGGTCTTTATGATCGGTCTTCATCATAGGTGAGTGGGGTCTTTATGATCGGTCTTCATCGTGGGCTAGATGGAGCTCTACAAGGTAGTCTTCATCGTGGGCTAGATGGAGGTCTACAAGGTGAGTGGGGTCTTTATGATCGGTCTTCATCGTGGGCTAGATGGAGCTCTACAAGGTAGTCTTCATCGTGGGCTAGATGGAGCTCTACAAGGTAGTCTTCATCGTGGGCTAGATGGAGCTCTACAAGGTAGTCTTCATCGTGGGCTAGATGGAGCTCTACAAGGTAGTCTTCATCGTGGGCTAGATGGAGCTCTACAAGGTAGTCTTCATCGTGGGCTAGATGGAGGTCTACAAGGTAGTCTTCATCGTGGGCTAGATGGAGCTCTACAAGGTAGTCTTCATCGTGGGCTAGATGGAGCTCTACAAGGTAGTCTTCATCGTGGGCTAGATGGAGGTCTACAAGGTAGTCTTCATCGTGGGCTAGATGGAGCTCTACAAGGTAGTCTTCATCGTGGGCTAGATGGAGCTCTACAAGGTAGTCTTCATCGTGGGCTAGATGGAGGTCTACAAGGTAGTCTTCATCGTGGGCTAGATGGAGCTCTACAAGGTAGTCTTCATCGTGGGCTAGATGGAGCTCTACAAGGTAGTCTTCATCGTGGGCTAGATGGAGGTCTACAAGGTAGTCTTCATCGTGGGCTAGATGGAGCTCTACAAGGTAGTCTTCATCGTGGGCTAGATGGAGCTCTACAAGGTGAGTGGGGTCTTTATGATCGGTCTTCATCGTGGGCTAGATGGAGCTCTACAAGGTGAGTGGTGTCTTTTTATCTTGGGGCGGGATGTAGCCCAGTGGTAAAGCGCTCGCTTGATGTGGGGTTGGTTTGGGATCGATTCCCGTCGGTGGGCCCATTGGGCTACTTCGTGTTCCAGGCAGTGCGTATATCAAAGTCCATGGTATGTGCTATCCTGTCTGTGGGATGGTGCATATAAAAGATCCCTTGCTGCATTAAGAAAAATGAAGCGGTTTTCCTCTGATGACTACGTGTCAGAATTACCAAATGTTTAACATCCAATAGCCGATGATTAATTAATCAGTGTGCTCTAGTGGTGTTGTTAAACAAAACAAACTTCTTTTTCTTTATCAGTCTTCATCATGGGCTAGATGGATCTCTACACGGTAAGTGGTGTCTTTATAGTCAGTCTTCACCACAGACAAAATCAAGACAAGCTGGCCCTTGAATTTAGAAGATACGAAAATCTGTGGGGCCTGGTAGGGGGACATGTTATTGCTTCAGCTGTAATGCTTGTTGAATCACCTTTTCTTGCCCAGTCCTATCTGTCAAAGTCTGAGAACTCTGCATCGGAATATGTGCACGAGATCGATGTTCTGAATTACTGTTTCAATAATCTTCTTTTCCTCCCCAGTCTCATCTGTCAAAGTCTGAGAACTCTGCGTCAGAATACGTTCACGAGATCGACATACTGAAGGCGCGCCTCGACGAACACAGCGCGACTGTCACGGAACTTCGTGGCCGCCTGGAGCAGAACGAACAGCTGGTGACGAAATACACGGAGGAAATCTGCTGCCTCAAGTCTCAGCTTCTCCAGGAGTCGCAGAAAGTGGAACATCAAGTCAACGTCACTCAGTCCGAGAAGGTATTTTTCACTCAAATCTGTTTTTCATTCAGTCAGCTGGTAGAAAGGTGCCCGCAACATTTAGTGCAGCACCATGCCGTCGTCTAGCACCATCTTGCCTTAACCTGTGCCATGCTGCCCTGAGATTAAAAAAGCCTTTTTCAATAATTCTAAAATTGCCTTGATGAAAAAATTTATTGTTAATTAATAAAAATATCTGTTATATATTTTGCCATTCATTTATTAAAGCAAGAGCATTAATTACATTTATGTTTATTTCAATTTTTTTTCATTGTCTTTAATGCAAAAAACGTGCCCTGAAACTGGTGAAAATGTCCCCAAAGTCTACCATGCCTTGCCAAATTTCTAGGGAAAACACTAAGTTAAAGAGAACGAACGTTTTGTTGCATGTTTCAGGAGAATGTTCGGTCGTTGGTGGAGAAACTGCAGAACGTAGAAGACCAGCTGGAGGCGGCCGAGGGAAGGAAGGAGATGATTTGCAGCGAACTCGTCTCCTACAAGGATGCGCAAGACAAGATGTCTTCCGATCTCGCCGTAAGTCGGAACTCGTCACGGCCTACACAGATTTATCCAGGCAGTCTGTGTGTCCGAATATAGGGCCTTTTCCCCCCAAAAGTGGCACAGAAAATTCCCAATTTGTATGCTAAAAATGTCCCAATATGTGTGTGTGAGTGTTTAATATATGTCTGTTGTAATAAATTAATTTAACAGTGGTGTACTGCATCATTCATTGGCCTGAAAAAATAGTGTTGTTAATTCTCAGCCACATGGATTTGAGTAACGCCACAACATACTAATTATTACTTTAGTGTTATGTAACAGTGACACGTTATCAACCTCTTAATAATATCACGTTTTTAATAAAACATACAGTTGTTTCGTTTAAATTTTATTTCTGGATGTAGTAGTGTTTTATATTAAAATATTATAAATGGAACCAGAATTTGAATGCGGAATATGGTGTTCAAAAAGTTAAGAAATCTACCAATAAATGTTCTTTTCACCTGTTTTTACCAAACTTCTTACTTTTCCGCAGGGAAGGAAGAAGTCGGTTTTTCTACATTTTGAATTCTAGATTAGGGCTTGAATTGATTGTTCATTCCTCAAAGATTATGGTATCATATGCTACTCTACATTAATGTTTTAATCTAAGAGCCAGATGGCATTTACTACTTTTTTTGGTATAGATTGTATGAAATGTTTTAGTTGCCAAATGAAAAAAAATGGTCGTATATGCGACCAAATCGGTCGGATTACTATACATAATTTTACGTTGTCGGAGGGTACTGTAAGCTGAAAAGTAAAAGCATCACGTTGTGACATCACCACACTGAAAAACTTGCATGCAGAAAAATAGCTCATTGATCAACCTTTTTTTTTTCCCAGGGTGCTGAATACCCACACCTGATTCATAGTTGTTGACAGTATCTGAGTATGGTCAGTTTTGTTAAAACTGGTCACCCTTCGTTAATTAGCCGTTAATTACATCAGTGTGCCGACGTTTCGTTAAACAAACATACATCCTCTTCTTGCTGTTTGCAGTCCAGCCGGTCCGACTGTTTGAGCATGAAGGAACAGATGGTGAAAATGGAGCAAGACTTTCTAACAGAGATCGATGTTTTGCAGAAAGAACACAAATCTGTGGAGAGAGACCTCGGGAATGTTCTTAAGGTAGCTACATGTTTTGGGTGTGTCTGTATGTATGTAGTGTTGAGAGAGAGAGAGAGAGAGAGAGAGAGAGAGAGAGAGAGAGAGAGAGAGAGAGAGAGAGAGAGAGAGAGAGAGAGAGAGAGAGAGAGAGAGAGAGAGAGAGAGAGAGAGAGAGAGAGAGAGAGAGAGAGATAGAGAGAGAGAGAGAGAGAGAGATATATATATATATATATATATATATATATATATATATATATATATATATGAAGGGAGGGAGAAATATGGAGAGAAGGAGAGATTAATGATGTACAGATTATGTAGTTGCATGTTGATTATGGAAAAATGGATTTTGCACCTTACATAATTCACACAATACAGAGTTTTATTTCTAAAATTTTGACTTGATGCCCATGGCTTTGACTTTGAATTTAGTGTCTTTTTACTTTAATACATCTTATTAAGCTGTGTTAGAGTAATACTATACATATACTTGTATTTATTCAAATTATTACTTTCCAAATAGCTGTAGTTTAACATGTGCTGAGGTGTCCAGTAGTCCTTTCCAAATAGCTGTAGTTTAACATGTGCTGAGGTGTCCAGTAGTCCTTTCCAAATAGCTGTAGTTTAACATGTGCTGAGGTGTCCAGTAGTCCTTTCCAAATAGCTGTAGTTTAACATGTGCTGAGGTGTCCAGTAGTCCTTTCCAAATAGCTGTAGTTTAACATGTGCTGAGGTGTCCGGTAGTCCTTTCCAAATAGCTGTAGTTTAACATGTGCTGAGGTGTCCGGTAGTCCTTTCCAAATAGCTGTAGTTTAACATGTGCTGAGGTGTCCGGTAGTGCTTTCCAAATAGCTGTAGTTTAACATGTGCTGAGGTGTCCGGTAGTCCTTTCCAAATAGCTGTAGTTTAACATGTGCTGAGGTGTCCGGTAGTGCTTTCCAAATAGATGTAGTTTAACATGTGCTGAGGTGTCCGGTAGTCCTTTCCAAATAGCTGTAGTTTAACATGTGCTGAGGTGTCCAGTAGTCCTTTCCAAATAGCTGTAGTTTAACATGTGCTGAGGTGTCCAGTAGTGCTTTCCAAATAGCTGTAGTTTAACATGTGCTGAGGTGTCCAGTAGTCCTTTCCAAATAGCTGTAGTTTAACATGTGCTGAGGTGTCCAGTAGTCCTTTCCAAATAGCTGTAGTTTAACATGTGCTGAGGTGTCCAGTAGTGCTTTCCAAATAGCTGTAGTTTAACATGTGCTGAGGTGTCCAGTAGTCCTTTCCAAATAGCTGTAGTTTAACATGTGCTGAGGTGTCCAGTAGTCCTTTCCAAATAGCTGTAGTTTAACATGTGCTGAGGTGTCCAGTAGTCTTTTCCAAATAGCTGAGGTTAACATGTGCTGAGGTGTCCAGTAGTCCTTTCCAAATAGCTGTAGTTTAACATGTGCTGAGGTGTCCAGTATTACTTTCCAAATAGCTGTAGTTTAACGTGCTGAGGTGTCCAGTATTACTTTCCAAATAGCTGTAGTTTAACATGTGCTGAGGTGTCCAGTAGTCCTTTCCAAATAGCTGTAGTTTAACATGTGCTGAGGTGTCTAGTAGTCCTTTCCAAATAGCTGTAGTTTAACATGTGCTGAGCTGTCATTAAACAAACATTCCTTCTCCTTTTGTACACAACCCCCCTCCCAAAACTTCCTCTCTTTTCTTTGTTTTTAGGAGAAAGAAGAGCTGCAAGCAAAGGTTTGCCAGCTACAAGATGACCTTGAGAAGATGCAAGATAACCTTGACAGCACGTCGGCTCCGATCTATGCACTGAAGAAAGCGAATGATGTGTTAAAGGAGCGACTGGACAGTGCGAAAAGGATTATTAATGAAAAGAATGCTGAAATAGTTAAACTGCAGGTACGACTTTAGTTACTTATGGAACTTGTGTTAATTAATAGTAACGTCACACAGTAATCAGAGCTTTTAGATTATGGTAGCCCCACTCCCATGGCTAGTGATATTCAATGTTGGGCTAGTAAATAACTACTATTGCCATGCCCGACAGAGCTTCTAGATTATGGTAACCCCACTCCCATGGCTAGTGATATTCAGTGTTGGGCTAGTAAATAGCTACTATTGCCATGCCCGACAGAGCTTCTAGATTATGGTAGCAGCACTCCCATGGCTAGTGATATTCAATGTTGGGCTAGTAAATAACTAATATTGCCATGCCCGATAGGGCTTCTAGATTATGGTAGTCCCACTCCCATGGCTAGTGATATTCAATGTTGGGCTAGTAAATAACTACTATTGCCATGCCCGACAGGGATTCTAGATTATGGTAACCCCACTCCCATGGCTAGTGATATTCAGTGTTGGGCTAGTAAATAACTACTATTGCCATGCCTGACAGGGCTTTTAGATTATGGTAACCCCACTCCCATGGCTAGTGATATTCAATGTTGGGCTAGTAAATAACTACTATTGCCATGCCTGACAGGGCTTTTAGATTATGGTAACCCCACTCCCATGGCTAGTGATATTCAATGTTGGGCTAGTAAATAACTACTATTGCCATGCCCGACAGGGCTTCTAGATTATGGTAGTCCCACTCCCATGGCTAGTGATATTCAGTGTTGGACTGGTAAATAACTACTATTGCCATGCCCGACAGGGATTCTAGATTATGGTAACCCCACTCCCATGGCTAGTGATATTCAGTGTTGGGCTAGTAAATAACTACTATTGCCATGCCCGACAGGGATTCTAGATTATGGTAGCCCCACTCCCATGGCTAGTGATATTCAGTGTTGGGCTAGTAAATAACTACTATTGCCATGCCCGACAGGGCTTCTAGATTATGGTAGTCCCACTCCCATGGCTAGTGATATTCAGTGTTGGACTGGTAAATAACTACTATTGCCATGCCCGACAGGGATTCTAGATTATGGTAACCCCACTCCCATGGCTAGTGATATTCAGTGTTGGGCTAGTAAATAACTACTATTGCCATGCCTGACAGGGCTTTTAGATTATGGTAGCCCCACTCCCATGGCTAGTGATATTCAGTGTTGGGCTAGTAAATAACTACTATTGCCATGCCTGACAGGGCTTCTAGATTATGGTAGCCACTCCCATGGCTAGTGATATTCAATGTTGGGCTAGTAAATAACTACTATTGCCATGCCCGGTGGCTAGTGAAAACAATTTGTCAAATGTTGCAGTTAAGTGTATTTTGTAAATATGAATATCCTGACCTCACCCCAAACTCCCAATGTTGGTGTTTTTAACCTCTTACCTCCCTCTTTAGCTGACATAACTGATTATTAGTATAATTGAGTAAAATTGTATTAACTTAAAGTAGGGCTAGTGAATTTTTAATCATGGCTAGTAAATTTTTTAAATCACTGATCCCATGGTTAGTGGATTTTATAAAAATTCTAGAATCCCTGGTAATTAACAAAATGTTATCTAAAAATGTTACTATGGGAAAGATGTGGCCCAGTGGTAAAGCGTTTGCCAGATGTACGGTCGGTCTTGGTTGGACAGCCATCGGTGGACCAATTAGGCTTTTTTTTTCATTCCAGCCAGTGCACCATGAATAGTACAGTATATCAAAGGTTGTGGTATATGTTGTTCTGTCTGTGGCATGGTGCATATAGATAATGCCTTGCTACTAAACGGAAAAATGTAGCAGGTTTCCTCTCTAAGACTGTCAAAATTACAAAATGTTTAACATCCAATAGCCGATGATTAATAAATCAATATGCTCTAGTGGTGTCGTTAAACAAAACAAACTTTAACTCTACAAGTAAAATTCATCAAGTGTCTATGCATGTTTTTTTTAAAAAATTGCTTTGAGTGGGGACGTGGGTTCGACCCTCAAATGCTACCCTCTGTATATTCAGTTAGTATCTCTAGGCGTTTAAAATACAAATACTGAGGCAAAGTCTGTTATCTAAAACAAACTATTTTTGCCTCAGCATTTGTCCTGAATTGCAAAGGCTGTTATGATTTTTCACACAAAAACTAAAAAATTCTTTCTACAAGGGGCTGGATTTAGCCCAGTCGGTTGAGCACTCACCTAAGGTACTAGTGTCGCAGGATCGAACTACCTCAGTAGATCCATTCAACTGATTTTTTTTCTTCTTATTCTGTTATTAGCTGAAATAAACTACTTTTGCCTCGGCGATTGTGTATGCATTGTTCTGAATTGTGAGGGATGTTATCATTTTAAAGTTTTTTTGTTTTTGTTTTTTAGAAGTATCACACCCGTAGTCATCATGAGTTGACGCGAGAGGTGGAAGACTTGAAGGAGAGGATCCAGATGTGTACGGAGGAATACAAACGCCTGTATGTCGAAAACAAGAAGTGTCGAAAACGATTCGACAAACTGCTGCAGAGTAAGTGGTCATCCTTTAGGAGATAACCATATGGAGTTTTTTTTAGATTTGCAGGTGTTATTGTCTATTTGATCCCACAAATATTCATTTTTGACCAACTGCATTAGCCTGAGGTAAAAAAATGAAACATTTGGGGGAGGGGGGCATCAGATAGACAATAACACCCACAAATCTAAAAACTCAATATGGTTATGTCCATTGTAAACTGAATCGTTTTTCTACGGAACTAACTGTATATTTGATATATAACGGGTGCAGCCATTTTGTACCATCCCAGTGAATACGCCCTCTGGCGAGCTGGTGGTTATTTAATACCTAACGTGTCACGTCAGGAATTAGTCTTCGAACTGAAGAAACCAAACACACCTGATTTTTTGCGGATGCATCGCAATGTTCTGTAATAATATCCATCCCAGTATCACAGCAACGTGTATATGTGGTTTATTTTTCAATACAAAATAAACCACCATTGTCAAAGTGTTGAAATAACTATTACGTTTTGTACATAAATTAACCCACGTACTGAAATAATAGTTGGAGTGTTTTCTTGGTTAATTGGTCTTTTCTTTCCGTGGCCTGTACCTGTGGTTCTTGATTGGCAGGTGTATATTTAGACGGTCCCCAGACACTGTGTCTAGACACACTAAAAAGACGTGCCTCTTTTATTAAGATCACAGGTTATTGTGTGATAATCTCAAATCGTAATGGACATTACCAGCTGTGCTGCTTTATTACTGTAAGTAATTCTGTAAAACCCTTGATTAAGTTGACTTTCCCATCTAAAATCACAAAACTGACCAATTACGTAGTCACAAAGAAAAGAAAATTATCACTTGGGTATCGTGAGTGGTCGTTTTTGCTAGAATATATCCTACCAATAGGCCTAATAATGTGCATTTTTTCTTTGGATTTTTTAAAAGAAAAAAATATGATAACTCCATTTCATTATATTGATGCAAATTGAAATATATTTAGTTAAATAGTTTATTATACTATCAAGTCATTTATTTTGTTTTACAAGTTAGGTTGATGAAAGCGAAGCGCCCTGTTGTAAATTAGAGCGTTTGTTTACACTGTGTTTAGAGAAGTTGGACGGAGCTGACGTCACTTCGCTCCAAGCTATACCACCGGACGTCACAAAAACAAAACAAAATGGCTGCCCCCAGTTAGCAGGAATAATCATGTTTTTTTTATTAACTTTAAAATTACGCGTGTTTCATTTGTTAAAAGTGTCAGTATGTGTTGGTGGTCTGGGTATGCATCTTTCCAACACATAAGGCTCTTGTTGGAGTTTAGTCTACCTTTAACTATAATATGAATTTCCTAAATTGAGACACATTTATAAAATGAAAAAACAGAGAGAAAAATGCGCGATCATTTTTATCAAGGGTCCATGATTTCTAAACTTAAAACCCCCCAAACTGCTGCAGAGTAAGTGGTCATCCTTTAGGAGATAACCATATGGAGTTTTTTTTAGATTTGCAGGTGTTATTGTCTATTTGATCCCACAAATATTCATTTTTGACCAACTGCATTAGCCTGAGGTAAAAAAATGAAACATTTGGGGGAGGGGGGCATCAGATAGACAATAACACCCACAAATCTAAAAACTCAATATGGTTATGTCCATTGTAAACTGAATCGTTTTTCTACGGAACTAACTGTATATTTGATATATAACGGGTGCAGCCATTTTGTACCATCCCAGTGAATACGCCCTCTGGCGAGCTGGTGGTTATTTAATACCTAACGTGTCACGTCAGGAATTAGTCTTCGAACTGAAGAAACCAAACACACCTGATTTTTTGCGGATGCATCGCAATGTTCTGTAATAATATCCATCCCAGTATCACAGCAACGTGTATATGTGGTTTATTTTTCAATACAAAATAAACCACCATTGTCAAAGTGTTGAAATAACTATTACGTTTTGTACATAAATTAACCCACGTACTGAAATAATAGTTGGAGTGTTTTCTTGGTTAATTGGTCTTTTCTTTCCGTGGCCTGTACCTGTGGTTCTTGATTGGCAGGTGTATATTTAGACGGTCCCCAGACACTGTGTCTAGACACACTAAAAAGACGTGCCTCTTTTATTAAGATCACAGGTTATTGTGTGATAATCTCAAATCGTAATGGACATTACCAGCTGTGCTGCTTTATTACTGTAAGTAATTCTGTAAAACCCTTGATTAAGTTGACTTTCCCATCTAAAATCACAAAACTGACCAATTACGTAGTCACAAAGAAAAGAAAATTATCACTTGGGTATCGTGAGTGGTCGTTTTTGCTAGAATATATCCTACCAATAGGCCTAATAATGTGCATTTTTTCTTTGGATTTTTTAAAAGAAAAAAATATGATAACTCCATTTCATTATATTGATGCAAATTGAAATATATTTAGTTAAATAGTTTATTATACTATCAAGTCATTTATTTTGTTTTACAAGTTAGGTTGATGAAAGCGAAGCGCCCTGTTGTAAATTAGAGCGTTAGTTTACACTGTGTTTAGAGAAGTTGGACGGAGCTGACGTCACTTCGCTCCAAGCTATACCACCGGACGTCACAAAAACAAAACAAAATGGCTGCCCCCAGTTAGCAGGAATAATCATGTTTTTTTTATTAACTTTAAAATTACGCGTGTTTCATTTGTTAAAAGTGTCAGTATGTGTTGGTGGTCCGGGTATGCATCTTTCCAACACATAAGGCTCTTGTTGGAGTTTAGTCTACCTTTAACTATAATATGAATTTCCTAAATTGAGACACATTTATAAAATGAAAAAACTGAGAGAAAAATGCGCGATCATTTTTATCAAGGGTCCATGATTTCTAAACTTAAAACCCCCCAGAAGTTTTCTTTATTTATGCCTGCCCATCATGGACAAAAGTTCTCAAATACGTTCCTGATATATTTCATGTGATAAGAACAAGATTTATTATCCACATAACTGGGTTAACAAAAATCATACAAAGCACCGGTAATAATACATATAATGATGTAATCTTGGGAAGCGACGTCATAACATGCTCAGACTGTGCATATGAAATATGACGTCTTCTTCTGGTTGTGGTTGAAAACAATTTGAGACAGCCCTTGTTATTCATAAAAAAATTACAATAATAATAATATGGATAATAAAGAAATTATGTGTGAACGAACTGATTTTATGAATTCAGGATTCGCTCGGGCAATAAAAAGTCAATATGACATATAAGCTTGTTTAATAGTAATCTATGTATGGTGTCGATTATTTTTTTTAGTTTTTCATTTCTATGTTTGAAGTATGTATTAGTGTTGACCACAAAAGAAGTTTAGCTTGACCTGTTAAAGAATCTGTTTGTGTTTTGTTTTTATCAGGGAAGCCCAAAGGGTTGCCGGAGGGTAGAGAACCAGCGATTCACAAGGAGAAACTACTGCAGTCGCCAGCTTCAGAGTCAGGTAGGCGGTCACAGCACCTAGTGAACTAATATTCGGTATACCAAGTTGGTGCACCTCAACTGGCAGATCAAAGGCTGTGGTATGTGCTGTCCTGTCTGTGGGATGGTGCATATAAAAGATTCCTTACTACTAATGGACAAATGTGGGTTTTCTCTTTTAGACTATATGTCAAAATTACCAAATGGTTAACATCCAATAGCCGATGATTAATTAATCAATATGCTCTAGTGGTGTCATTAAACAGTTCCTTTCTTTTCATGGAGTGGGGGCAGGATTTAGCTTAGCTTGTCTAGAGTGCTAGATGGAAGTCCTTGGG
This sequence comes from Gigantopelta aegis, assembly GCF_016097555.1. Taxonomy (NCBI): domain Eukaryota; kingdom Metazoa; phylum Mollusca; class Gastropoda; order Neomphalida; family Peltospiridae; genus Gigantopelta; species Gigantopelta aegis. Next base: position 5,477,585 of record NC_054709.1, read on the forward strand.
TCCAAGGATCGAACCTTCCCAGTGGTCTCATTGGTTGTTTTTCTTTTCATCCTAACCAGTGTTCAAGGACAAATTTTAAAGGTTTTTTTCTCAAAAGACCTATGAGGATGATCATCATCTTGGAGCAGTAGTGTGCTCTAGTGGTGTCGTTATACGAAACAAACTTGTTGAAGAAGAAAAACAGTCCTTTCCTTTTCATGGCGAGAGGGCAGAATTTTGCTTAGCTGGATCGAACATTTGGATTTGTCTGTCCAACCAGAATCCCAGAACAAAGTATAAAGTGGTTTTTTTCACAGAGTGTCGTATTCAGACCCATTGGTTTTTTTTTTTCATCTCAACCATCCTCTCAGAACAAACTTTAACAATTTTTTTTAAACAAAGTGTCATATTCAGACTTTTTTTTTTTTTTTTCCCAATACCATCCAGTGTTCCAGGACAAACTTTTACCTCTTTTTTTCTTTCTTTCTTTCTTTCTCCCCCCCCCCCCCCCCCCCCACAGAGCGTCTTATATGAGTGCTGTTCATTTAATAGCAGCATCGAGATCTAGTGATTTTGTTAAACAAATAAAAGTTACAACTTTTTTTCCACATTGAGTTATAATCGAGAGCACCATTCATCTAGTAGCAGAAGCGTGTTCGAGTAGTGTTTTATTTAATGACGCACTCAACACATTTTATTTACGGTTATATGGTTAAGGACCACACAGATATTGAGAGGAAACCCGCTGTCGCCACTTCATGGGCTACTCTTTTCAATTAGCAGCAAGGGACCTTTTATATGCACCTTTCTCAACAGAGTCATATCTTGTAGCAGCAGCAAACTAGTGTTGTTAAATAAAACAAACGTGGGGGTTTTCCATCCCACAAGAACAAACTTTTAAAATATATATATATATTTTTTACAGAGAGTCGTATCCGAGATCGCCGTTCATCTAGCAGCAGCTGCAGCGAGGCTGCCCTCACCTGTGCAGAGCTGGAGACGCAGGTGTGTGAGCTGCGCGGAGAGCTGGAGAGACAGATGACGAAGAAGGAGAAGTACAAGAAGATGTGTGTGGAGGAGAAGGAAAGCCAGTCGGCGCTGCGCCAGCACTATTACGAGCAGCTGCAGGCCCGAGATGACCAGATCAAACAGCTCACACTGGGCGGGAAGAGCACCGACCACGCGGACATCGAACACAAGCTCAGGATGATGGAGGTCTGTTGTAGTTACCACGGTTTCAGAATTAAATTTTTTTGTTTTTCGACCGCACAGATGTCGAACACAAGCTGAGGATGATGGAGTTCGGTTGTAGTTACCACGGTTTCAGAATTAAATTTGGTTGTTTTTCGACCACGCAGATGTCGAACACAAGTGAGGATGATGGAGGTCGGTTGTAGTTACCACGGTTTCAGAATTAAATTTTGTTGTTTTTTGACCATGCAGATGTCGAACACAAGCTCAGGATGATGGAGGTTGGTTGTAGTTACTATAGTTCGAGAATTAAATTCAGTTGTTGTTCTTTCTCTCAAATTTCGATATCGAACATAAGCTCAGGATGATGGAGGTTGGTTGTAGTTACTATAGTTCGAGAATTAAATTCAGTTGTTGTTCTTTGTCTCAAATTTCGATATCGAACACAAGCTCAGGATGATGGAGGTCGGTTGTAGTTACTATAGTTCGAGAATTAAATTCAGTTGTTGTTCTTTCTCTCAAATTTCGATATCGAACACAAGCTCAGGATGATGGAGGTCGGTTGTAGTTACTATAGTTCGAGAATTAAATTCAGTTGTTGTTCTTTCTCTCAAATTTCGATATCGAACATAACCTCAGGATGATGGAGGTTGGTTGTAGGTCAGAATTAAATTTAGATGTTTTTTTATGGTTTCATAATTAAATTCATGTTTGTTTCGTAAATTGATGGTGATCAATCCAATATCGAGCACACTCTAATAATGATGGTCAGTTTAGTGAACGCAGTTTCGAAATTAAATTTAGATTTTTTTTTGGTATCATTCCAATATCGAACACAAACTCAGCCAGGATGATGGTGGTCAGTTTATAGAGGACATGGCTTGGGAATTTTCAATTTAAATATGTGTTTTTTTCTCTATCAAACTGATCAAAAGCAGCAACCACACAAATACTGAACACAAGTTGAGGATGATGGAGTTTGGTTTTAGTTAACACGGTATCAGAATTAAATTTAGTTGCTTTTTATGTTCGTAAGTGTATTGGCGATCACTCCGATATCAAACTCAAGGTCAGGATGATTTGTTTTAGTGAACATCGTTTGTGAATTTTTTATTTGGCAGGGGTGGGGGGTGAGGGGATACATGTCTTGTCCTCTGCTTTTGATGCCCATGTGTATGTTTTTTGAGGGGATGAGATGATCAAAAACACTCTATATTTGTCAAAATATTATTGATAATAGAAAAAAGTTATTTTTTGTATAAGTAAATAGTAAAAAAGCAGTAATAACCGAAAATGGTGTACATAAGGGGAAGCTTTAGGAATTTCAATTTTGTGTGACGACGGGGCGGCACAAATTGAAAATTTATGCAGATTATTTTTACGTAATCCTTTTTGTTTCTGTAACCCATTTTCACAGTAATATAAAACAATACTTAATTTATTAAATTTCATATAAATGATTAGTGAAAACTAAAGAAAATGTCTGTGGTTGTTGACCCTGAACATTTAGTGGAATGAGTGCAGAAAGAAGCATGATATTGTTCTGTTCCGTACAAAAACAGAAAACAGGGTTCGAACTTAACAACGGTGGGTCGATTGGGCTATTTCTTGTTTCAGCCAGTACACCACGACTGGACTGAAATTGCCAGAGTATCATCAACAGCACTTTTTAAAAGTGCCGTAGGATAAAAGTTACTACTGTCTGTAAAACTCCTCAAAGACAGCAAAATTAATATATCTGGTCTACATTATACACCAGTTTTTAACATTTGTACATTTGAAATATCTCTACATGCAACAAAATAATGTTTCAGCCCTATTTTATTTGATGCAAAAATAATCTTTTAAAAAATGCCTTAGGGAAGGCAGTCTCAAAACTGACACTGGATGAGCTATTTCACCCACGGCAATTAAAAAAAACTAAAAATGCTGTGTGTGTCAAATTCTTATGTTTGAGCCCTGGGGAAATAGTTTACGCAGGAATGGTTCTGCACAACTCCCATGCTGAAATGGTCATTCCATGCAGTCTGTGTGGCCCTGTGTGACGATGTTTTTCTGTTTTACAGAACTGTTTGAACCAGAAGGAGAAGGAGATTGAGGAGCTGACCCAGAAACTCAGAACAAGCAAGCTGGTAAGCAGAGCCGTATTGGTGCACAGACCAACTGGGCCAAGGCCTGGAGCGCCAAACTTTAGTGAAAAAGTAAAATTTGTTTTATTTAACGACGCCACTAGAGTACATTGATTTTTTATCTTATCATCGGCTATTGGACGTCAAACATATGGCCATTCTGACACTGTTTTTTAGAGGAAACCCGCTGTTGCCACATAGGCTACTCTTTTACGACAGGCAGCAAGGGATCTTTTATTTGCGCTTCCCACAGGCAGGATAGCACAAACCATGGCCTTTGTTGAACCAGTTATGGATCACTGGTCGGTGCAAGTGGTTTACACCTACCCATTGAGCCTTGCGGAGCACTCACTCAGGGTTTGGAGTCGGTATCTGGATTAAAAATCCTATGCCTCTACTGGGATCCGAACCCAGTACCTATCAGCCTGTATACCGATGGCCTGACCACGATGCCACCGAGACCGGTCCAAACTGAAGTGGGCACCAGATTTGTTAAAGAAAAAAAAGAAGATTTTTTGTTTAATTTTTTTTTTTTTTTGCACACTGCACGGAATTCCACTTTTTCCACAAAGTAGTAGAAATGTTCAAAACCAAGGACTGAATCAATACAAGTAATAATTGAAAACATAATGTTGACACTTGATTTACAACAATCCATAGATATTCAAATCTAAACTTTATTTAGTTTTTGTACAGTAATAATCGATAGGAAAATAGTAGACTAACCCAGGGTTAATTGAACTGTGCTTTGTTTAAGAATCAAGTCAAGTGAATCAGATAGATAATAAATATATACTTTGTATTTGTCCATTAATGTTTATTTTCTATACAGACAGCTGTCCAGTTTAAAGCAGTTTCACTGTATATGTAGTTAAATGAATCAAAATACCAAAATAAACGTATATTTGTCCATTAATGTTGTATATTTTCGGTCATTAATGTTGTATATTTGTCCGTTAATGTATATTCGGTCATTAATGTTTTATATCCAATCATTAATGTTTATTTTCTTTGCAGAGACTGTTATCTGATTTAGAGTGGTCTCACTGTATATGTAGTTAATTAATCTAAACACACACACACGAAAAAAAAAAAATAGACTGTACATTCGTCTATTAATGTTTTATTTTCTATACAGAGACAGCTGTGGAGTGTTTGGGACGAGACCATGCCTGAAGAAGGATCAAACCCAGTACCTACCAAGAGAACATCTCTGAAGAAACTCGAAGTGTCAGACAGCTCCTGCGAGCCGGCCGTGGCCCCGGCGAGTAACGCCGTCCCGAGCGAGGAGCCGGCGCTCATCTACGGAAACCCATACGTGGAGGAGTCGATGAAGCTCACCCAGGAGGGAGCAGCGGCCGCCTCGGCAGCTGTCAGTTTGAAGGAGTACGTGTGACGGCGTCCTTCTCTCTCTCTCTCTCTCTCTCTCTCTCTCTCTCTCATCCTTCTCTCTCATCCTTCTCTCTCATCCTTCTCTCTCATCCTTTCTCTCTCTCTCATCGTCTCTCTCTCTCTCTCTCTCGTCCTTGTCTCTCTCTCTCGTCCTGGTCTGTCTCTCTCGTCCTGGTCTCTCTCTCATCCTTGTCTCTCTCGATCTCTCTCTTGTCCTCATCTTTCTCTCTCTCCTTGTCTCTCATCCTTGTCTCTCTCTTGTCCTGGTCGGTCTCTCTCTCGTCCTCATCTTTCTCTCTCTCCTCCTTGTCTCTCTCCTTGTCTCTTTCATCCATGTCTCTCTCATCCATGTCTCTCTCTCATCCTTGTTGCTCTCTCTCTCGTCAATGTCTCTCTCTCGTCCTTATCTCTCTCTCTCTCGTTCTTATCTCTCTCTCTCTCTCTCTCTCTCTCTCTCTCTCTCTCTCTCTCTCTCTCTCTCTCTCTCTCATTCTCTCTCTCATCCTATTCTCTCGCTCGTCCTTGTCTCTCTCTCGCTCGTCCTTGTCTCTCTCTCTTGTTCTCGTCTCTCGTCCTCGGCTCTCTCTCTCTCTCTCTCTCTCTCTCTCTCTCTCTCTCTCTCTCTCTCTCTCTCTCTCTCTCTCATCCTTGTCTCTCGCTGGTCCTTGTCTCTCTCTCTGTTCTTGTCTCTCTTGCCCGTCTTTGTCTCTCTCTCTCTCTCTCATCCTTGTCTCTCTCTCATCCTGGTCTCTCGTCCTTGTCTCTCTCTCGTTCTCGTCTCTCTCGTCCTCGGCTCTCTCGTCCTCGTCTCTCTCTCTCTCTCTCTCTCTCTCATTCTCTCTCATTCTCTCTCTCATTCTCTCTCTCATCCTTGTCTCTCGCTGGTCCTTGTCTCTCTCTCTGTCCTTGTCTCTCTTGCCCGTCTTTGTCTCTCTCTCTCATCCTTGTCTCTCTCATCCTGGTCTCTCGTCCTTGTCTCTCTCTCATCCTGGTCTCTCTCTCTCTTCTCTCTCTCGTCCTTGTCTCTCTCTCTCATCCATGTCTCTATCTTGTCCTTGTTTCTCTCTCTCTCTCTCGTTCTTGTCTCTCTCTTCCTTGTCTCTCTCTCGTCCTTGTCTCTCTCTCTCCTGTCTCTCACTCTCGTCCTGGTCTCTCTCTCTCTCTCTCTCTCTCTCTCTCTCTCTCTCTCTCTCTCTCTCTCATTCTTGTCTGTCTCTTGTCCTAGTCTCTCTCTCTCGTCCTTGTCTCTCTCTCTCGTCCTCGTCTCTCTCTCTCTCTCATCCTTGTCTCTTTCTTGTCCTAGTCTCTCTCTCTCATCCTTGTCTCTCTCTCATCCTGGTCTCTCTCTCGTCCTTGTCGCTCTCTCTCTCGTCCTTGTCTCTCTCTCTCATCATTAAGTTGGCAAGACATGGCCCAGTGGTACAACACTCGCTTGCTGCGCGGTCGGTCTGGGATCGATCCCTGCCCATTGGGCTATTTCTCGTTCCATCCAGTGCACCACGACTGGTATATCAAAGGCCATGGTATATGCTATCCTGTCTGAGGGATGGTGCATATAAAAGATCCCTGGCTCCTTAACTATATGTCCAATGCCATATAACCCGTAAATAAAATGTGTCGAGTGCGTCGTTAAACAAAACATTTCCTTTCCTCTCATCATTATTTAGCTAGGGCTAAGTCATAAGCAAATTAGTTCAGCACTGCCTAATACGTATAGTCCTTCACACACCTTGTTTCGTACTAAGGAATTTACTACAAGTTATTTATTTCTGAGCCAGTTGTTTTCGAAATTGCATAAAAAGAATATATATTTTAATTTTTTTTAAACACATTTGCTTTTCTTCTTGTGTCAAACCAAACTAAAATGGTTTACAAAAAACTTGTTTTTTGTAAGAGAATAAGACGGACTATAGGGTAATTTTCATAAATTATCATGATAGGCTGCATATCACAACCTACCCATATCGTTAGACATCTGATTCACATTACGCTGTTATTATTGATAGTTCTAATTAATTACATCATGGTTTCACAGTCATCCTAACCGAATGTTCTTCTTCTAGGACATGTTCCATTGCGTATCCTCCGCAGCCCGTTCAGTATGCGGAGACAGGGGAGATAACTACAGACAGCGACGGAATGATGAGTCCTAGCAGTCAGACTTTTGTTGCTTCGGTTTATTTGCCCATGCCACTTCAGCCGGAGGTCCTGCCGACGGCCCGTGTGGCAGCACTCAAAGCCACACTGCCGTGGATGGCAGACTGCTCAGGTATGTCTTACACCACTGGTGGGGGTGCAATTTAGCTCGGTCGGTTGAGTGCTCACTTGAGGTGCTTGCATCGCAGGATTGAACCACCTCGGGCCGGGGGGGGGGGGGGGGGGGGGGGGGGCGAGACGTAGCCCAGTGGTAAAGCGCTCATTTGATGCATGTTGTAATATTTTCATATACTTGCCATTTGTGACACCCAATAGCCGATGTGTATTTTTGTGCTGGGGCGTCGTTAAACATTCATTCATTTATGATGCATGGTCGATCCTTGTCAGTGGGCCCATTGGGTTATTTCTCATTCCAGCCAGTGCACCACGACTGGTATGTCAAAGGCCATGGCATGTGTTATCTTGTCTGTGGGATGGTGTATATAAAAGATCCCTCACTACTAATGGAAAAATGTAGCAGGTTTCCTCTCTAAGACTCTGTAAAAAATTTCCAAATGTTTCACATCCAATAGGGTTACGATGATGGTAGATTCAACAAAAACTAAATTCATTGTTTGAATAGTGAGTGAAAAAAAATAAGGAGGTCGCCCCTCGAATTGTTGCCGAATCCCACGCAGTCGCAAAACCCACACCAGACGTCACCACAACCACAACAGCAGCAACAACAACCACCTCAATCTCAATCAACTGACCTCCCCAGCCCGCCACAGGCCCCGACCCTCCCCCCTCCACCAAGTGTCACAACCTCAAGCACCCCCTCAGGCTCTGCTTCCGGTCTCCTCGTAATCGTTAATCCATCAAAAGTTTCCCTCACATTTGTAAAATGGACATGTATTTTTTTGCAGCCCTGTAAATTATGTACATTTTTCCTCTCTGTTTTCAGAACGACAGACGATTATGTTCGAAGTAGGAAACCGTTTTCCTTCAGCTCCTCCCGAGTCATTTGCAGAAAGGTAACAACATTCATCTCACTGGGTCATCCCAAAACATTGTTTGTTTTGCATTAGTCTTACCCATCACTCAACCCCTGCAAGTAAGAATATGTACATAGCAAACAAATAATCACAGGCGTTGTCACTTTTTTGTATCTTTATATTAACTCTGAATGTTATGAATGTTTGACAAATTATATGTTTGACAAAGGACATTCTTACGACATGTTATTAATTGATCTGACCTCCCCTCCACCCCGGCCCTCACCTAGTCACAGCCCGCTTCGGGATAGGATTGGCATTTCTCAAGAATCTGAAATTAATTTAAATCTTTACTGTGAGGCCTGGGACGACCTTTCTTCCTAACCTTGGGCTTAAATTTAATTAAGATTATCAGTTGTTGATGAAATTTGTAAATCAGACTAGCCCATCAGTATTTATCGCCACTTATGTAAAAATTGTTAGTATATTTTCAAATTATAATATATTTTATTTTTAGGCGCATCATATCGGAGGTCGGACTCGGGATGGGCGGGTTCGAAACCCCAGTGATATATGGACATGTAAAACTAGTTACCTACCTACCTATTAATTATTTAATTATTTTTTAAAATAAATTAACCAAGATATTTTTTTTAACCATATGAGTAATAATAGAATCTTTGTTCTTGTTTTTTTTAATAGAATTGTTACCGAGAATGGAGACGTGATTAAGAAATGTCCGATTTGTGAGACGTTCTTTGAGTCCGAAAGCATGGACTTTGGCTTACACTACATGGAACACTTCGGCCGAATCTGCCCCATGTGTCGTTACCAAGCCGACGACACAGTCAGTAAGGAAGATTTCGAGTACCACGTTAATTGCTGTATCGAAAAGAACAACTAGACGCAACAGACGCCGATTCTTCGCCGGAGCGATACAGCCATGACGTCGGGACTAGATGATTTCGTTAACAAATCTTCAAGAAAGATCGATGACGATACAACCAGTGTGTAAAGGAATGCAATTATAAAAGAAATCATGATTCTTATTTTATAGACTTTTATATTGAATGAACACTACCATTATGTCATTGGTAAACAGGTTTTATTTGTTTAATGAATGCAGTGTGTTGGAAATATGTCGTCATCTCTTTCCTGTATGTATATATATAGCACTTCCCAATTTTAAAAGCAATTTTTTGTGAATAATGTAATTTTTGTTTCGTTTTCCTATGTTAAGTGCTGTTGTTCTTTTTAATTAGCTATGTTTGTTTGATTTGTTTCATGTCAATATATGTTGGTTTATGTGGTGTATTTGATTTTGTGTGTCATCTCTTTGTCAACCAATTGTTGTGTTCTTATTCAGATAATACAGTTAACTATAATTTGCACTTAAAATGGCTAAAACTTCTGTTACGAATCAACTGGCCAACTATGCGTCAGAATTCCAAGATAAGTTACAAGCACGTAAAGCCTTTTTTAAGTGCACACAGAACCTTTTTGTATTTTATTTTAATTATTTAGTGTTCATCTGCTGTTATGAATGTTTTCCCAGTTATATGTTTCACAAAAACATTATTTTTACTATTTGTTAATTGTTTTTGTGGGGTGTTTTTTTTTCTTCAGTTCATTAATTTTTATCTATATTTTTTCCTTTATTTATTTAGTTTTTGTTTTTGTTTTTATTTAGGATTTTTTTTCCTTTATTATTTATTTATTTTCTTTTAATCTTTTTTTTTTTTTTTTTATAAATGTACAATCATTTGGTCTTTGTCTGTTATTTAATACGAATATTAACTGGGTTATTCAGACTGGTGTCGATCATGATGTATTGTTGTAAAATGTTATTCCATAACATAAGCCTGACCACAATGAGTTCAGAATTTGAACACAGCATACAAACTGATTACATATTAAAATCATTTTACACATTACTGTTACCAAAAGTTAACGATGTGACCCATGGGTATTTGGTGGTGTGTGGAAACTAAATGCTTGTAACCGTAATAGCCAGAACTTTTCATTGTTGAATAAACCATGATTGACTGTAAATCCGTATGTACATGTGCATTGTACAGAGTGTTTCAAGACCACCAGTAGATGTCAGATTTTCATTATTTGCTTCTCTTTTTATTTATGTGTGAAGCTCAGCTTTTTGTCATAAAAGACGTTTTTATTTCGCTTATCCTAATGTTATCAGTTGATGAACTTAAATTCACAAAGCAGGGATCGAATTTGAGGAAAATATTAACCAACAAGCACTGTACAAAACTTTAAATTCTCAGTGCTGAGATTGAATTTGAGAGAAATATGAACCCACAAGCACTGTATAGGGATGTGAAAGGCAAATTGTCACAGACTATCGACTATTAAATGATCTAACAAAAGTATTACCTGCAATGGTATAAATTTGATTTGTCCCTAAATGTACATTTATTCAGCTAGCTGCGTAACCACTATACTCCACTTATTAATGATATTTTGTAAAAATAAATGAATTATGGCAATGGTCCATAATTAAAAAAGTAAAATTGCCGAGAGGTTTGACATGGATTTCACTCCATCATTGTTCAGTTAGGATGATGTGATAGCCAGATTGGGTTTTCAAAAATTAGATGTAATTTTCATTTATTATCCACTTTTAGTGAAATATGATCCTTACATCCGTGACAGTATGCCTTTAAATGGGAATTGTGCAGTAATATTTCACTACAGAATATGTTTATCTATATTACCAATAGACAGTAATTTGTATTTCACCACTAATATGCCATCTAAATTGTACTAAAATAAATAAGATTACTTATCTGCATAAATTTATGTAAATGATTAGTTTAGAATATTTTAACATTTGATTTTATGTTTCTGTTTACTTGTATGTTTAACATAGCCTTTTCTGGTAATGAAAGTATTGTCATATACTTGTATTTTACCATATATTTTGTTGTGTACTTTTTAGAAAAAGTATTTAGTATTAATATTTGCTCTCTTTTTTTTTTAAATTACAATTCATATGAACATTTTTATTAGCTAGACAGTGATTTAGCCAGGTATGCACACACTCCAATTTCCATTATTCTTAAAAAAACACCCCAAAAAACAACAGTTCTGAAAACTGCATTTGTTCCATTTTCTTAGAACAAACATCATTCCTAAACGTTTCTGACTAGATAGCTTCTTAAAATATAATAATAACATTACAGATGATTAGCACCGAATTCTTCCTTTAAGCAAGATTATTATTAATTAGGAAATTGCAGATCATGTCACATTGACCAAATCAGTATCGAGAAGTTATTTTCATCCCCAGACTGCAAGATGGAATTAGTATGAGATGGTATTACGCCAGTCGCCACGAAAACCTGCAGTGTAATTACTTTAATGTCAGAAGACTTGTATTTGTAGTAATAACGTTGAATCATTTTATAATAATACTAATTATTGTTATTATTATTATCAGAAATTAATTTTTAATATAATTTTGTTTTTATAGCGGTTATTATTATTTGTTTTTGTATGTTGATGAGTGCTTAAATTATTTAATTTTCTAGTTTTCTGTTATATATTATTTGATATGTAAACTGTAAATTGGTCAGTTTGCAGTCTTTTTATTTTTTTATTTGTCACCCAGATGATAAAATGAATTCAGTTGGTTTTTGTGACAAATTGCTAAGCCATTAATAGTAGTAGTACAAAAAATTATAATTTTATTTTAAAAATGGTATTTGTTTAAATCAAGCTTTTAGGCATATAGTTACTTGATTTATCAACAGTGATAATGTACCCTGTTCTGTTTCTCATAAAAGTTTGTGTATCATTTTAAAAACTTGTTTATAGTGTTTAATTTGGAACTAAAATCTGATAACAATGTTGTCTTTATGATTGTAATCAGGCTAAAATATTTTAAAATGAGTAATTGACTGCATTTCAATAACAAATATCAAGAATGATGAATAGATTTTTCACCGTTATTTTTTCTCAACATAGGTGCATAATTTAGCACACGTCTTAACAGTTAATCAGTGTACTCTAGTGGTGTCATTAAACAAAACAAACTTTAAAACTATTAGTCTTAACAGTTTGATGAGGAAGCAGTTTTGATATTTTGCAATCTTCTACTTACTAACAAACCCAGTACATATTTTGTAAAAAAAATATAAAAAGTTTAAAAAAAGAAGAAGAAAATTAGTAGTGTTTTTGTCAGTTTTTTTGTCTGGTGGTCATGCTGTCGACGTGTATTTTAACATGCCAGTGTGTGTGGATATGATGAGTTTTACTACGGCTGTGATTTTTAGATTGATTGAATTAATATCAAGATTGTTATGTAAAATAATATTGGTGTTGCATAAGGTATTTTTAATTTTCTGTAGGATTAGTGTCATACTATATTAAATGTCTAAAAAGAATTATACGTTTTTGTCTTAATTTTAGCATTAAGCGATGGCAGTGACATTTTGTATTAAACCTGTCAATGGGTCCCATTAGGCTATTTCTTGTTCCATCCAGTGCTCCACGACTTGTATATCAGTGGCTGTGGTATGTGCTCTCCTGTCAGTGGGATGGTGTATATAAAATTACCCTTGCTACTAATGGAAAAAAGAATTTCAGGAATTTACGTTCAAGCCATGCTTTTTGATTAATATAACAAAGGCTGTGGTGTGTGTTGTCCCGTTTGAAATTGCTCGATTGGCACTGTGTGGCGTTAGACCAAGCACAAAATATGCAGGGTTAAACAGCCTTAAAGACCAAACAAATTTAAAGATTGTCAAAATGTCATTCTTAAAGTTATGGACCCTTCTTTTAAAACACTACAACATATTTTTCACTGTTAAAGTCGTTTTTGATAATTTAAATTGGAAGTACTTCTATTTTATTTAGAATATTAACTTTTGTACATCTCATGTGTTTCTGGTCAGCCAGGTTTTTTGCATTTTTCATAATTCCTCCGAGAAGCAATGGTTATCGAGACGAGCTCTAGTTATTTTCTGACAATATTTCCCTTTTTAAACATCACATACATTAGCTTCTCTCGGTTATAACCTTGTCTAAATGTGTGTTGCAAATTTGTAAATGAGCTAAACTTAGTGTCCATTTCCATGGGTTGAAACTAGGGGTCTTTGCCTTTAAGAGGCAAAATGCGACATTTGTCCATTAGCAGCAAGCATTTTCAAAAGAACTTTCCTACAGAGAACACTGCAGTCACAATGAACTGGTTTTTACACAATCCTAAATTTAATATGTAATTAAAAAAATATTTATTAGCAGTGATGTGTGTGATTGATACCTCAAATTTTATGCAAGTTTTTTTTTTCCCCCATCTTGCAGGGGCAGATTATGCTTTAGGTGGGAGGGGGGGGTTCTGAAACAATATGACAATGTTTACAATTTGAAATTATAAATTTTACGTGGACCAATTTAGATCTACGTGGTGGATATTTTTGTTTTTTGCCGGGAGGGGGAGGGGGAGGGTTCCATGCAACTGGGAAACCCTCCATAATCTGCTTCTGGCTTGTACCACACTTAGGTTTTCCTCATTGACAAAAGTAACAAGCATTTTGAGAGTACTGCTAAAGCAATACATGTGCCCTACCAGGCCCAACAATCTCCTAAATTTAAGGACCATAACTCTGAAAAGTGGGTAAATCACAATGAAACTTTAGCTTGATCTGTAGAGCTATATACAAAGAAAGAAAGAAAGAAGTGTTTTATTTAACGACGCACTCAACACATTTTATTTACGGTTATATGGCGTCAGACATATGGTTAAGGACCACACAGATTTTGAGAGGAAACCCGCTGTCGCCATTACATGGGCTACTCTTCCGATTGGCAGCAAGGGATCTTTTATTTGCGCTCCCCACAGGCAGGATAGCACAAACCATGGCCTTTGTTGAACCAGTTATGGATCACTGGTCGGTGCAAGTGGTTTATACCTACCCATTGAGCCTTGCGGAGCACTCACTCAGGGTTTGGAGTCGGTATCTGGATTAAAAATCCCATGCCTCGACTGGGATCCGAACCCATTACCTACCAGCCTGTAGACCGATGGCCTAACTACAACGCCACCGAGGCCGGTAAATTGCCATAAAAGTCCAACTTGATCTGTAACAGTACATGATGAAGCTATACATAAAATTTCAGTATCTCGAAGCCTGATGAAAAACCCATCTGGAAAACATACGTGGGACAGATGGACACAGAAGGATGGAGATGAAACCTATAGTCCCCTCCAATTGGAGACTAATAAATGTATGCAATGGTTAACTACTTTTAAAACCGCATCTCTCACATTATTCCAAGTTGAAAGTTTGTTTTGTTTAATGACACAACTAGAGCACATTGATTTATTAATCATAGGCTATTGGATGTCAACCATTTGGTAATTGTAAGTCTTCGAGAGACAACACAGACATTTTTTTCATTAGTAGCATCCCTATCTTTTATATGCACCACCCTTTGTACAGGATAGCACATACCATCACTTGGCTGCATGGTAGCAGTCAGTTACCACATAAACTTGTGGTGTACATGGTCATTTGCACTCTCAATGCTTTGACCGACTGCAGATAAACCACCGTGCCATGGCACACCACTCGTACGTTTATGCGTCGACTTTGACACGACTCGTGCATATGCAAGAAACAATAAAAAGCAACTCGTGTATATTATAGGTCTGACCTGAGATGATCGTGTTTATTTACAATGACTATACAAAACATTTGATAAATCACAGCTGTGTGTATCTAGATCAGGGAGTTCTAGTCACTCTTTAATAAAACATACACAAAGTGAAAAAAAAAGAAAGAAAAGCAAAATCGACATTTTATCATTTGCACCAAACCCACAAATACAACTACAATGTCTTCTAATAGGGTGGGTGGGAGTTCATTTTTTAAATACACTTTTCCGAATACCTTTTTCGGAATATATTGCTTTAACTTGATGAAATACAGAACCGTTTCAAAATATTCTATTATAATAGGCTTGCTTCTTTCAATTCAATCCTTTCACCATTCTGTAAAAAGTTGTTTGGCTTAATGAGAAAATAATTAAGGCTGGCCCTTATCTGTTAGTAGGTCAGATTCCCAGAAACACACATAATTTAGTTTTTATGCCTTATGGACAACAGAAACACTCGGAAGGAGGGGGGGGGGGGAAGAGATGGGGGGAAGGTCACTTAGTATTTAATATATTTTCTCAGTATATTTACATCATACAAAGGTATTAAAAATGAAAACCAACACAACACAAGGTGTATAAGCTTGTCCACTAATTGTATGTAAATGCTCTACTTGACAACATCTGTGTCCACACACTACTACCAGCAGAAGCCGGTTGAACAGTATGCAGTGGAAAATGACACAAACAAGTGTATATATAGGTGTGTGTATATATATATATATATATATATATATATATAATGAATTAATTGATGACGAACACAAATCCTGTATGCAAAAGTTGATTATGCCTAATGACATACGCACAATGTTGCTGCCTGTTTGTGGTAAAAGTACCATTACCATATTAAAAAATAGTAAACAACGGGAAAGGTTGCTCACGAACGCACTGAATTATCTAAATCCTGATGCCGAATAAAAGATGTGAAATACTGCAGCTACATGTAAAGATTGGAAGGGGTGTGACCCCCCCCCCAAAAAAAACAACACAAAAAACAACAACACAACAACCCCAAAACAAACTCATCTGCACGAGATTATATATATAATATAAAACTGGTACACAATGTTTAAAATGTAGAAGGAAAATTTCGTAGATATGGAAGATTAGTATGTTCAATGTTTATGCATAAATGTTGATTGATGTGAGAATGATGAATATGACTTATTGCTTTTTTTTAAATAACAAGCTGATTTGACCGCTTTACTTTAATTCAACATATATAGATGTTCGTATTAACATATGTACAACAATTTTCAATGTTAGGTAGATATGGTGAGTGAAATCAAAGGCTGTTACAATATCTTCGTGAAATAAATAGAAAATCTAACACACGGGTCCATCTTATACGTAATTTACTAAACAATTCTGAAAAACTGCAAGCAACACACAATAAATAATTCAGTGTTTAATAACGTACATATTAAATGAATGCAAGTGAGAGATTCTGTTTGTAATACAATGTATAACCAGCAATGTGACAAAAGTAGTATTAAATTTCCATTGCTATTTACAAAGCACATAAACGTGTTTTACCGTAGTTGCCTTTCTATACGATATGCAGACCAACTTGAAGCTGGGAATGAAATGTCACACTTTAATTTACGTTAGGTGCTCAAATGTGACCAATTATGACAATCAACTGCCAGAGTAAAAAAACAAAGAAGAATTGTATTTACTGGGGGTTTTTGGGTTTTTTTTTTAACTGTTCAAAATGATGTTTACTGCAAATGTATCAAGTTACTTGTGAAAATTCCTATAATTTATTTCAAGCCAGATATCTACCTGCATTAATTTTATAAACATACATTGAGAAAAAAAGGAAAAAAACCTTTCTACAAAACTACTGCATATTCAATGGCAAGTGGATTCATGATGAATGTTTATTACAACGAAGGCTGAGTAAAAGATTAATTTGATGTCATAATTATTAATATGATGCACGATCCAAACAAAATAACATTTTATGTACAAACATTTGAAAAGCTTTAATTCATGATTGCAAATCTTTTCTCTGATGATTAAAAGCCATACAGTATGGGACAGGCAAATTACTGTACAAACAGAAAAGAAAGAAAAAAATAATCTAATTGAGACAATAATTATGACTGCAGAAACAACTCGATTATGCACACTTTGTGAAAAAGTTTACCTTCTTTTTCATCAATGGCCGTCATCATCTAACAGAAAGCTAAACTAAACATTTTCCATTTCTTTAAAAAAAAAGAATTATAAAAAATTACATTTTCTAGGAAGTTTTCAAATGTTAAGCAAGAATATCATTCTCTAGATGTTAAGTAAAAAAATATACTAAACTGAAACTAGTTCAACACTACCCATTATGACTACAATCTTAGAACACACATTAGTTCAGGCTAGATACAGTTAAAAGTGCTATGTGCGGTTTCCATTTTACGTCCACATCAACAGACTGATTATGTCAATATGACAAAAAGAGGGTTGCAAACGAATCACTACACATTTTTACATGGATTACAACTAATTGTAAGGGTAGAACGATGAAAATAAATGGTAAAAAGGTCTGAGGTTACCACATTTTGCCCGAATATCTGTATAATTTTTGCCTAAATGTGCTTTTATTAAACATACAGTCCTGGGCTTGGAACCATTTAAGATGTTTGTAGCAGTCCACTGCAAACTAAACAGGACACTTTCTAACACGGCTCTTTGGAAAAAGAGAAATACATAATATGATTTCATTGTTAGAACCAGCTACTGTAACACCCATTACTTGTAATTCTTTAAAAACAAAACCACACATCTGATGTAGTTTCCCCTTTTATTCAATACCCTAAATCCAACATGATATAATCATGTCACTGTTGTGGACTTAAAAGCTAACCAGCGAACATATTACTATACACTATTATTCTAAACTTCCGGCTGCTATTTACAAGTGTATAAAATCTGTATGTTAATTTTTCAGGTGAACAATCATCAAATACCTTAATAAGTACTCGCAATATTTCTCTTGCTATCTATTCATATATAAATACACTATATATGTTTCTGACATGTCACACAAAACACAAATATATCTTCAAGTAGAAAATGAATCTCTGGTATAAAAACCTACTATAAATTCAGCAAGTAATATCTGTTGCCACTGATTTTCGTCTATATCTATTAAATATATTATATATATAACACGATAACCGTAACCTGCAATAACGAGGTCCATAATATTCAATATACTATTATATATATTTTTATAATGGTATTTCAGAGTCCTTAACATAATAGCCTTCCATATGTTCGTTCGTTCCAAGAATCCATCTACCCCCACCCCCTCCTCCAAAATATCCTAGCCAGGGCCCTGAATCTACAATACTCTGGTTTGTGGGAAGTTTTTCTAACAGGTTTGTGGGATTTGTTTTAATTTTAAAACAGATTTGGTGGGTGTTATTTTAATTATGTGCACTATTAATTTGGAGGTTTGACTTGATTAATAGAGATTAAAATATTCATTATACAGCTCCATCTGATACTGTGGTTATACTGACACCATAGATCTTGAACACACACACACAGATACAAAAAACAAAACAAAACTCATGTTGAAAAAATAAAAATCCAGAAAACTTTGCAAAGTTGAAAAGATGGGTGTTATTAATAGCATTTTATCAAACAAGGTTGTGAACTGTTTTCAGGTCCTGTAAATATCTGGAATTCTGGTCAAATGTTTGTTATCAAAATGGAATCACTCTATTGACAACAAATTCTTGGATTGAGCAATATATGCCTTCCACCTGGTCACATTCAGATTTGGTAGCCGATTTTACAAACTCGAGTTCATGTATATATCAAATGAGAAAGGCGATTTAAATAATGGTCACAAGCAGTCATTTTGTGTTTCTGGAAAAGGTCTGTCAATGATTTGGATTGTGTGTTTAGTTCATCCACTTTCGACAGTTCTGAGCACCGCAAAGACATGGTATTTTGTGCTGGTCATCTTCGAAATCAAACTTGTAGTCGTAAGTCAACTGAAAGAACAAAAAGCATATATCATTAGTTGGAAGTAGTCTAAAAGAAAAACTGTAACCCTCAAATTCATCCCAGCTGCCATCGGGAAGTCAGTCTTAGTCACAAAAGGTTGAGTGATCGCTTCCTCGTGGAATGTTTTTTAGGTGAACTGCAAATTGATTGCCTTAAAATTATTGATTAAAATACCCTTTTTCATTACATTTTATTTGAAACTTCCTATAACTGCTTTCCTAGCAGAATATCAGGAGTGTTGATCTTCAGTTCGCCTACATTTTGCTCATTGCAAGTATTTATCAACATGAAAGCTGTTAACCCGGACCTATTTTACCTTTTACAATTCTGCAGAGAGAGAAAGAGAGAGAGAGATGAGAAAGATGGAGAGAAAGAGAAAGACAGACAGAGAAATACAAAAAATTAATCTCTTTTAGTATAAAATTATTTTATCAATGAGGGAGAGTGGTCTGGAGAGAGAGAGAGAGAGAGAGAGAGAGAGAGAGAGAGAGAGAGAGGAGGAGGAAATTAGGGAGAGTGGTCTGGAGAGAGAGAGAGAGAGGAGAGAGAGGAGAGAGAGAGAGAGAGAGAGAGAGAGAGAGAGAGGAGGGGAGGAAATGAGGGTGAGTGGTCTGGAGAGAGAGAGAGAGAGAGGAGAGAGAGGAGGGGGAGGAAATGAGGGAGAATGGTCTGGAGAGAGAGAGAGAGAGAGAGAGAGAGGAGGGGAGGAAATGAGTGAGAGTGGTCTGGAGAGAGAGAGCGAGAAGGGGGAGGAAATGAGGGTGAGTGGTCTGGAGAGAGAGGGGGAGGAAATGAGAGTGGTCTGGAGAGAGAGAGAGAGGGGAGGGGGAGGAAATGAGGGAGTGGTCTGGAGAGAGAGAGAGAGCGAGAAGGGATAGGAAATGAGGGTGAGTGGTCTGGAGAGAGAGAGAGGAGGGGGAGGAAATGAGAGTGGTCTGGAGAGAGAGAGAGAGGGGAGGGGAGGAAATGAGGGAGTGGTCTGGAGAGAGAGAGAGAGAGAGGAAGGGGAGGAAATGAGGGAGAGTGGTCTGGAGAGAGAGAGAGAGAGAGAGAGAGAGAGAGAGAGAGAGAAACTGTTAACACTGACCTCTTCTCCTTTAGGGATACGGCAGCTGGTAATGATGATGATTTTGCTCTCCTTCTCAAACTGTACGACTTCTGCCACACAGTTGGGGGAACACGAATGGTTAATGTAGCGTGCGGGGCCGCCTGCCATTGTGGCATCAACAATGGTATCTTCGTCAATCCGGAACATGTACACGCCACGATTCTGTAAGATACACAGTAAACTTTGGAAAATATTTTCATAAAATCTGTGAAGGAATTCAATGGCAAAAATAACAAAGAAGTAACTTTTTCAGCTATCTGTGTCTGTTCTTGTAAAATAATAGTTTATTTGCCGAATGGATGAGAGAAAAAGACTCATGTGGGATAAAAAAAAGTACACCCCGGGTCGAAATTTCCACCACATCAAGTGTACCTTTTCTATTCCACATGACCACATATGGAGCAGGGTTCATATCCTTAAAGACCAAACAAATTCAAAGACTTCAAAGACTTCAACCTGCCATTTTCAAAGACTTCAAAGACTTTTACCTGCCATTTTCAAAGACTTCAAAGACTTTTACCTGCCATTTTCAAAGACGAACCCTGTGGTGTCTTACTAGTCTACCGTACCATGCCAAATTTCTAGGAAACACACTAAATTTTGAACATTTAATATTCAGTCTTTCCGATCAAATCAGTGTTTGCTTACCTGTATGTCGTACATCTTCTCCCGTCTGTTGGCAACCTCGTTTCGGATCAGATCTCCGATGTACTCAATCACCATCGTGTGTTTCTCGAGGTCGCGAGCCGCGTACAAACCAAGTCCCTGAAGACCAAACATTCTCAGAATGTTAACATTTTATTTATATATCTCACAATTGATGACAAATATCACTAACCCAGTTCCTGCAAGTAAAATGTTTTAATTCTAACACATTCTCAGCATGTTAACCAGTGCTTGTTTTGCTGCCATTGTAACAGGGAACATTTTGTTCAGGATAGTATCACGATTTGCTATCACTGTTGTAACAAAAAAAGAAAAAGAAACTGTCCTTCAATGCTTATGATTCGAAACTTGATGATGAGCAAGAAACTGCTCTCCTGAAATTATGTAGGAAATAACTACTAGTACTCCACTTGTAACAATTCACAGTAATTTTAAATAAATATATTAACGATATTGATGTGTCACGAGGCAAGCGGTTTTTCACCCACGTGGAAAAGGTTTTGCGCTAGTACACGTGAGCGGGAACAATTGCTTGCGTCAAACCATATGGACTATGTTAACATTTTATTTATTTATTCATCTTGCACATAATGACAAATATTACAAACCCAGTTCCTGCAAATTATATATTTTAATTTCTCGTCACATTTAAAAAGAAAAACCACTATTCTCCATGGGTGCAGTCTGCGTACTTTTCCGCACATACAATACACCTGGCATCCTCGTCCTCCTCTACTGCTAATAAAGCTGGTCTGACCACAGCACTAACTAATGAATGCCACTAACTAATGAATGCCACTGGGACGTGGAAATGGACAGCAAAAGAAGTTGAAAGATAGTTGTCGGATTGGGAAAACATGAGACAGAATTCAAGAGAGAGAAAGAAAAGGGAGCAGCGGTATAAAAAAGCAAAAAAAACACTACAAAAACCACCATTAAAGGGACATAACCTAGTTTTTAACCACTAACACATATTTTTTACTATTACAACCCTTTTCGATAACTTAAATCATACTTTACTTCAGATTTTATTGTTTAGATTATCAATTTCCATACATTTGAAGTGTTTTTGGTCATCCTGTTTTGTTTTAATATCACAAAATGCATTTCTCATATTTTAAAAAATACATGTGCGTCTGAGAAGTAACAGTTATGGAGTCAAGTTATGGAGTCAAGTTTTGGTCTATTTTTACAGGGTATTTCACCATTTCAAAGTCACAGACGTATGTTTCACTCAATTGTATCTTTATCCAAATGGCGTACAGGTTTGTAGATTAACTAAACTTAGTGTTAATTTTCACGGGTTGAAACTAGGGTCTGTCCCTTTAATAAGAATCTCACAAACTCGAAGTGAATTCAAAGAAAAAAAAAGGAAAACGGGGCAATGTAATAAAAAACAACAAAAAAAACAACAACACCATTTAGTAAGAAATCTCACAAAGTCAATTTTTTTTTTTTTAAATGTCCAACCTGAATTCTGGATCTTGCAAGGAAGACGTTTGTCTTCCATTCTGTCTTGAGTCGTCGGTACTGCTGGGACTTGGAGTGGACGAACTGCTTGATGTACGGTAGGTTGACGTCACCGGTGATCCCCGTCACCGTGGTGGGCAGGGAGCGGGAACCGCTCGACTGGAGCGTGTGCGATCTGCGAATAGTCACAAATCTGGAGCAATTCCAGAAAAGAAGAAATATTACCTTTCACTATAGGGGCAGGTTAACTACAAGCAACAGCAAACAGCAGTAGTAAAATAAAAAAAGAATTTTGAAAAAGAAGCAAGTGTAAGCACAACACCTGTAATTAAGGGGACATCCCTGAGTTTGCTGCAAGTTTCAAGATGTTATTGACTAACAGAGACTTTTTAACGATTGTAATTACATATCAAATATATTTTTCTGCATAAAATATTAGTGGTTGTATATTAAATGTGTTTCTGATCGTTCTAATATTTGTACTAGGTTAAATTTCGTTTTATTTCCTAAAATATTTTCTTACAATGCAGCAAACTCTGGAATGTCCCTTTAAGAAAAGGTCCATGGCAAAAAAACAACAACATGCCATTGAAAAAAACTCTGAATATAGTCCAAGGCAAACAAAGTGTGGTGTAGAATTAAAAACTCCATGGCATTGCTGGTTGCCGTGAGCAACTGAAGGTGTTGTAAGCATGTAGCAGAACCAAGGGATTTATCTAGGATATTTCACCAGGATCCCATGCCTGATGGGAGTGGGAAAATTAGTGCAAGTAAATCATACTTGGAATATGTTTTCACAGCCGCCACTGAATTATGTGTAGTACACCACTCTTAAATTAATTTATTAGAACAGACATATAAGGAATAACTGGTTACTGTCTTAAGATATCGGCTTTATCCTGCGAAGGTTAGAATGGCGAACGCAGCGAGGCTCTGCCGAGCTACATTCACCATTCGTCCTGAGCAGGATAAAGCCTATATCTTAAGACAGTAACCAGTTATTTCTTTTATCCTGCAAGACTGCAAAAAATATTCGGAAAAGCACTATTTATTCCAGCTTTGTGTACACAAATCGAGTATTGGCAACCTAGCAAGGCGTTTGGCGTATGACGTCATACAAGATACATGACGTCATTATTTGTAAGAAGCTAGCTACATTCCGTCACATTAAAAATGCGTTTCTAAACTCTAATTCATAAATAAATATACAAATTTTGTATTGTTATCGTAAAACTAAGTTATTTGTATTTACTATACTTCAACAAATGATTTAAAGAGTATGTTTATTGAAAATCTACTCTGAAATACTCGAGTCGAGTCAGGCTTATGTCACGTGACCTATATTTTTGGTCAGTGACAGAAAATATAGAGATTTATCTAGTCATCGTATCTTGCCAATGTATACAGTGATTGTGGGATAAAATTAAATACATATACATGTATTGAGAATTTTTAGAATAGAAAATGTGAATGTTCAGTGCCACTTTCTTTTGAGAAGGGGCCTATGTTCAGAACGCCTGAATAAATCCTAAAATCAGAGATGAAAGTGGGCAGAGCCTCGCAGTATAAAACTGATATCTTAAGGCAGTTACCGGTTATTCTGTTTATCCTGCATACAATAGGCATAGTCGGAAAATCATTATTTATTCCAGTTTTTGTATGCAAATGGAGTACCATCAGCCTAGCTAGGCTTTTGCAGTATGATGTCATACAAGATATATGACAGCTTTCTTTGGAAGATGCTAGCTACATTTTGTAATATTAAAAAATCGTTTTTAAACTCTAATTCATAAATGAATTTATCTTTATCGTGACACAAAACATAATTTTTAAATACTGTACTAAAATGAATGATTAAAAGAATATGTTTATTGAAAATGTAGTCTAAAATACTCGAGTCGAGTCAGGCTTCTGTCATGCGACCTATATTTTGGTCAGTGACCGAAAATATAAAAATTATCTAGTCGTATTTTGAAAACATTAGTACCTTTTTTTAGGGCTTCTAGATTATGGTAGCCCCACACCTATAGCTAGTGATATTCAGTGTTGGGCTAGTAAATAATTACTATAACTAGCCCAACGGCTAGTAGGAAAAACACGATGTCATATGCTGTAGTTATGTATTTTATAAATATGAATATCCTGCCCCCTCTTTCCACCCTGATCTAAGGATTTTTAAGCTCAATCTCCCTCCTCAGGTGACATATTTGATTATTACTAGTAGTAACGTTGTATTTATTTAAAGTAGGGCAAGTGAATATTTTATCATGGCTAGTATATTTTTAAAATCGCTGATCCCATGGCTAGTGGACTTTTTTTTGGTTTATTATAAAATTCTAAAAACCCTGCTTTGTAAAACCTTTTTAGTCCAAAAGCGACACCAAATCAAAGCAACAAATTAGTGCACACTATCTTTTAACATGACCCAGACATGTAGCAAAACAAAATTAAAGTTTGTTTAGTTTACTGACTTAACTAGAGCACACTGATTTATTAATCACTGACTATTGGATGTCAAACATTTGGTAATTCTGACACAGTCTTAGAGAGAAAGCCTGCTACATTTGGTAATTCTGACAGTCTTAGAGAGAAAACCTACTACATTTGTTAATTCTGACAGTCTTAGAGAGAAAACCTGCTACATTTGTTAATTCTGACACAGTCTTAGAGAGAAAGCCTACTACATTTGTTAATTCTGACACAGTCTTAGAGAGAAAGCCTACTACATTTGTTAATTCTGACAGTCTGAGAGAGAAAGCCTACTACATTTGTTAATTCTGACACAGTCTTAGAGAGAAAGCCTACTACATTTGTAAATTCTGACACAGTCTTAGAGAGAAAGCCTACTACATTTGTTAATTCTGACAGTCTTAGAGAGAAAGCCTACTACATTTGTTAATTCTGACACAGTCTTAGAGAGAAAGCCTGCTACATTTGGTAATTCTGACAGTCTTAGAGAGAAAGCCTACTACATTTGGTAATTCTGACAGTCTTAGAGAGAAAGCCTACTACATTTGGTAATTCTGACAGTCTTAGAGAGAAAGCCTACTACATTTGGTAATTCTGACAGTCTTAGAGAGAAAGCCTGCTACATTTGTTAATTCTGACACAGTCTTAGAGAGAAAACCTGCTACATTTGTTAATTCTGACACAGTCTTAGAGAGAAAGCCTGCTACATTTGTTAATTCTGACAGTCTTAGAGAGAAAGCCTACTACATTTGGTAATTCTGACACAGTCTTAGAGAGAAAACCTACTACATTTGTTAATTCTGACACAGTCTTAGAGAGAAAGCCTACTACATTTGTTAATTCTGACAGTCTTAGAGAGAAAGCCTACTACATTTGTTAATTCTGACACAGTCTTAGAGAGAAAGCCTACTACATTTGTTAATTCTGTCAGTCTGAGAGAGAAAGCCTACTACATTTGTTAATTCTGACAGTCTTAGAGAGAAAGCCTACTACATTTGTTAATTCTGACACAGTCTTAGAGAGAAAGCCTGCTACATTTGTTAATTCTGACACAGTCTTAGAGAGAAAGCCTGCTACATTTGGTAATTCTGACAGTCTTAGAGAGAAAACCTACTACATTTGTTAATTCTGACAGTCTTAGAGAGAAAACCTGCTACATTTGTTAATTCTGACACAGTCTTAGAGAGAAAGCCTACTACATTTGTTAATTCTGACACAGTCTTAGAGAGAAAGCCTACTACATTTGTTAATTCTGACAGTCTGAGAGAGAAAGCCTACTACATTTGTTAATTCTGACAGTCTGAGAGAGAAAGCCTACTACATTTGTTAATTCTGACACAGTCTTAGAGAGAAAGCCTACTACATTTGTTAATTCTGACAGTCTTAGAGAGAAAGCCTACTACATTTGTTAATTCTGACACAGTCTTAGAGAGAAAGCCTGCTACATTTGTTAATTCTGACAGTCTGAGAGAGAAAGCCTACTACATTTGTTAATTCTGACACAGTCTTAGAGAGAAAGCCTACTACATTTGTAAATTCTGACACAGTCTTAGAGAGAAAGCCTACTACATTTGTTAATTCTGACAGTCTTAGAGAGAAAGCCTACTACATTTGTTAATTCTGACACAGTCTTAGAGAGAAAGCCTGCTACATTTGGTAATTCTGACAGTCTTAGAGAGAAAGCCTACTACATTTGGTAATTCTGACACAGTCTTAGAGAGAAAGCCTGCTACATTTGGTAATTCTGACAGTCTTAGAGAGAAAGCCTACTACATTTGGTAATTCTGACACAGTCTTAGAGAGAAAACCTACTACATTTGTTAATTCTGACACAGTCTTAGAGAGAAAGCCTACTACATTTGGTAATTCTGACAGTCTTAGAGAGAAAGCCTACTACATATGTTAATTCTGACACAGTCTTAGAGAGAAAGCCTACTACATTTGTTAATTCTGACAGTCTGAGAGAGAAAGCCTACTACATTTGTTAATTCTGACAGTCTTAGAGAGAAAGCCTACTACATTTGTTAATTCTGACACAGTCTTAGAGAGAAAGCCTGCTACATTTGTTAATTCTGACACAGTCTTAGAGAGAAAGCCTGCTACATTTGTTAATTCTGACACAGTCTTAGAGAGAAAGCCTGCTACATTTGTTAATTCTGACACAGTCTTAGAGAGAAAGCCTGCTACATTTGTTAATTCTGACACAGTCTTAGAGAGAAAGCCTACTACATTTGTTAATTCTGACACAGTCTTAGAGAGAAAGCCTACTACATTTGTTAATTCTGACACAGTCTTAGAGAGAAAGCCTGCTACATTTGTTAATTCTGACACAGTCTTAGAGAGAAAGCCTACTACATTTGGTAATTCTGACACAGTCTTAGAGAGAAAGCCTGCTACATTTGTTAATTCTGACACAGTCTTAGAGAGAAAGCCTACTACATTTGGTAATTCTGACAGTCTTAGAGAGAAAGCCTGCTACATTTGGTAATTCTGACACAGTCTTAGAGAGAAAGCCTACTACATTTGGTAATTCTGACAGTCTTAGAGAGAAAGCCTGCTACATTTGGTAATTCTGACACAGTCTTAGAGAGAAAGCCTGCTACATTTGTTTCCATTAGTAGTGAGGGATCTTTTATATGCTTGTGGATTAAATATGCTATTAAAGCAGAACATGAATTATTCTGCATTCTATAGTGATAAAAAGAGACGCATGCCAGTGTCTGAAGTTTTATTAATCCAGGCATGTTAAAAGAATCCAGTAACAGCTGTAGTTTATGGACTTCTTATGAACACATATCAGCAACCGCTGCATTTCATTGGAGATTATGATGTACTAAAACAATCGACAACTGTATTTCATTGGCTATTACATCCTCAACTCATTCTTTGTTTTTTGTTGGGGTTTTAGGTTTTTTTTGGCAAGATGTCACCCTCTTTATATGTAAACGGTCACAATGGTCTCTATGCTGCTTATTTCAGTCTTATTAACATCAATGGAAAGTAATTTGATGTAAGACAACCTCTAGCAGATTAAAAAGCTACAAGAGCAATGTAAAATTCTACTGTTTGAATACCGCTACTTAGGGCCTCCACGAGTCCCAAAATATTGGACTGAAGTACTTGAAGGTCAAACTAGACCAGGACCCGAGTACCCAATACTTACACTAGATGATGATGAGATTAAGGAATAAAGTAAAACACTTGCATTATGCATCTCAATTCCAGAGCTAAACATGGATACCAAATCATGCCACTGTACTGTAGAAGTGTTGTGACAGACGGACGGCCAGTTTTAAAACAGAAACTAGCACATGATCATGTAATTATTGTGTAACTTATATCGTTGATTATCTACTGCCGAAATTATTGGCCTACATTGTCCATTGCATTGTAGTTGCTCATTGTATTCCACCTTGTATGGGTACTCGAGTACTCATGAAGACCCTACTGCTACTTTAAGAGGTTCAAATGTGTGCGTTTATAAACAGGAAATTGCAGGGGAGTGATTTTCATAGCAGGATTTTGCATCAACATATCAGACAAACTGTGTTTTTGTGCACTGTGAAATTTAAGAGGTTAAAATAATTGCATCTATGAACAGAACAGAAAACTGTGGAAGTGATTTTTTAGAGATTTCAAGCAATGCAGTCTTTATGTAAGTTGACAAGTTACGAGTGAAAAAATGCAAATGAATATACTACATATACATGTATCAAGGTATCTTTTATTTATTATATAACATTTAGTGAAATATCTTAAAATATCAGTGAAATAAAAGTGTTATCAGTCAATAAGTGACCATAACACATTTTAGAGTGAAAATTTCACTATTTCACTCTAAAATGTGTTATCGTCATTGTAGAAAGTGTTATCTTCACTGTAAGAAAGCCAGAACTATTTTTCTGCTGGCATTTTAAAAACAAAAGTAAATTACCAAAAGTTGTATAATAAATAGAACATTTAATGTTTTTTTGGGTCAAAGATGATTTATATCTCATCTCGTGAATTTTGCAATCATATCACACTCGTCGAGCTTGTTTGTGAGATATGATTGCAAACTTCACTCGACAAGGAGAAATAACAGGTTTACCATGAACCAAATGAACGAAGGAAATGTTTTATTTAACGACGCACTTAACACATTTCATTTACGGTTATATGGCGTTGGATATACATGTATGGTTAAGGACCACACAGATACTGAGGTAGGAAACCCGCTGTCGCCACTTCATGAGCTACTCTTTTCGATTAGCAGCAAGGGATGTTTTATATGCACCATCCCATAGACAGGATAACACATACCACAGCCTTTGATGCACCAGTCATGGTGCACTGGCTAGAGAGAGAAAGATAAACCAAATGAAGGAAGGAAGGAAATGTTTTATTTAATGACGCACTCAACACATTTTATTTACGGTTATATGGCGTCGGACATATGGTTAAGGATTACACAGATATTGAGAGAGGAAACCTGCTGTCACCACTTCATGGGCTACTCTTTTTGATTAGCAGCAAGGGATCTTTTATATGCACCATCCCACATAGAGTATAAAACATACAATGCACTGGCTAGAGAGAGAAATGACCCAATAGGCCCACCGATGGGGATCGATCCTAGACCGATCGTGCACCAAACGAGCATTTTCCCACTGGGTACGTCCATAAAGCAAATGACTTCAGTGTCCTACCTCTTGTAATGTGTTCTCATCTTGGGCTCTGTACGGGCCGATCCGGTCGGGTTGATTGCCAGAGGCATTTCTATCAGGGGAGATCGGCCAAACTTGAAGAAGTAGTTGTTCAATAGGTCTGTGCCTGGCAGCTGTTTTAAGAGAGAAAACAAATTAAAGGTGCATTTTCAAAATTACACATGCCATATTTCTGGGTGTTGTTGTTTTTTTAATCTTTGATGTGTTAAGTTGAAAATGTAACTGCTTTTCACATTTATTTGTGATAAATTACTATAAATGAATCATTCCTACACACAACATTTGCTAAATAACTCGACATTGTAATGTCTTTTTACATTTATTTTTGATAAATCATTACAAATGAATCATTCCTACACAACATTTGCTAAATAACTCAACATTGTAAGGTATTTTTATATTTATTTTTGAAAAATAATTACAAATGAATCATTCCTACACACAATATTTGTTAAATTAACTTGACCTTGTAATGTGTTTTTATGTTTATTTCTGAGTTCTCTGATGTATGTGACATAATTAAGAGGTCATAACAATTGCGTATTACTGTAACATCATGACATTGTTAGATTACGTCATATCGATGCACCCCTCTTGACGAAATGGTAGCCAGAAAAAACATGCAGAGTTTTGTCCTGGGAGATCTTAGCGAAGTCAACTTAGGTAACATGGTTATAAGCTAGCATGTGGAATCTGTGTAATTGTAATGGGTTTCGTCCTGGGAGATCTTAGCGAAGTCAACTTAGGTGACATGGTTATAAGCTAGCATGTGGAATCTGTGTAATTGTAATGGGTTTCGTCCTGGGAGATCTTAGCGAAGTCAACTTAGGTAACATGGTTATAAGCTAGCATGTGGAATCTGTGTAATTGTAATGGGTTTCGTCCTGGGAGATCTTAGCGAAGTCAACTTAGGTGACATGGTTATAAGCTAGCATGTGGAATCTGTGTAATTGTAATGGGTTTCGTCCTGGGAGATCTTAGCGAAGTCAACTTAGGTGACATGGTTATAAGCTAGCATGTGGAATCTGTGTAATTGTAATGGGTTTCGTCCTGGGAGATCTTAGCGAAGTCAACTTAGGTGACATGGTTATAAGCTAGCATGTGGAATCTGTGTAATTGTAATGGGTTTCGTCCTGGGAGATCTTAGCGAAGTCAACTTAGGTGACATGGTTATAAGCTAGCATGTGGAATCTGTGTAACTGTAATGGGGTTTTCATGATCTGTGTTTGGACAAAGTGTGGGGACAATCTAACAGTAATTAAAGGTAGGAGAGTAATTTATCGTTAACAATTTGGTTCAGACTTTAGATCCTGCCATAAACACACACTCACGCACGCACGCACGCACGCACGCACACACACACACACACACAAACACAAACAATTTACTTACTGATTCTATAACTTTGAGGATGTTCGGTTCTGTGAGGCCAAACATTTCTTCTCCAGTAATGAATGATGGAAACATTTTCACCAGGTCTGCATTTTTCCGTTTATCCTGTATTGGTTCTAGAATGAGCTTCCAGACTCCTGAAAAGATTGCAACTTAACATTCACGAAGGAAAACAAACCAACTTACGAGCTGCAACCAGCGACTGCATCCATTGTCAGCTTCGTAACTCTGCTAGCAACCTAAACTATCATTTATTTTTAAGCCATCTTTCTGATAACCCAAGCTGTGCATGTGGAGACAACTGAAGTTACAGTGAACCTCTAAAGACTGGACCCTTTGTAAACCAGAATTACATCAAAACCGGACGTCTTAACCTCTCTAAACTGGATCCCTCTTAAAATGGGACATTTGTCTTGGTACCAAGGGTGTCCGGTTTAGAGGGGTTTCAATGTAATTTAAATTATTTTGTTGTCTGCCTCTGTTCATCAGACAAAGATATGATTTATTTGCATCCTTAAGGAATTACCGTGATATCTTAGACATTGATCTACTATTATCCGGCTCAATAAACCTACCAATTGAAGAAAACTCTTTCATTTTAAAGGCAGTACATAAATATATAGCTGAAAGTAAAAGATTCGAATTGAACTAACTGCATCCATGTTTACTTGTCCAATCGGAAATATGTGTTCTAAAGCCAACCATTAAAAAAAAAAAGAAGAGTTAAAGTTTGTTTTGTTTAATGCCACCACTAGAGAACATTGATTTATTAATTATCGACTATGGATGCCAAAACATTTGGTAATTTTGACAGATAGTCTGCAGAGAAAACCTACTATATTTTTCTACTAGCAGCAAGGGATCTTTTAATTGCACTTTCGCACATACAGGATAGCACATACCACGGCCTTTGATATACCAGTCGTGGGGCACTGACTAGAACAAGAAATAGCCTAATGGGCCCTCTGATGGGGAATGATCCTAGACCAGCTGTACATCAGCCGAGCACTTTGGTAATCGTGACACTGAGTTATCAGAAGAAATCTGCTACATTTTTCCAATTGCAGCAAGGGATCTTTTATATACACTTTCCAACAGACAGGAAAGAACAGTATATATAAATTAAATGTGTACAAAAACCAAGAAATAGTGTGACAATTTACCATTCGGTGTCGTTTCTTTGAGGATAATGTCTTCGTAATCGCGTTCCTGGATCCTGATCGTAAACTCGGGCCCGCCATTCATATCCGAGATGCTACAGATGTATCGGCATCGTTTGTACAGATTACGCGTGCTCCAGTAAAAACGACTTGTCTTGAATCCAACCTAAAAGTACAAACCACATCATTTAGTTTAATTTTAAAACTCTTCTTCATTCACACGTTAAAATTTAGTTAATGTTTGTTAAAACATTCTTTTACTAACACTTTATGCTATGCATCGCAACTTTATCACTTAAATGATAAAAATATTGACATTGCAACTATAAACTCTATACATTACTAAATATGATTATTGTTAAGTTTACTAACTGGGTAAATATAGTCCCTGGTGTTAAACTTGTTGGTCTGTATCTGGTGTTAAAGCAATATTCTATACACTACTAAAAACAATGATTGTTAAGTTTACTAACTGGGTAAATGTAGTCCTTGGTGTTAAACTTGTTCGTCTGTATCTGGTGTGGTAGAAGCTGACCCACATTGTGCAGTGTCAGAGATCCGACTCGTAGGATGTGAGACCCTTCGTCTCGGTGGATCATACTGAAACATAGAAACACAATACTCAACAGAAACAGCAGATAAAAAGTAAACAATTACTCATATATAAACACAACTCAACATAAACAGCAGATAATAATGCAAACAACTACTCAAATATATAAACACAACTCAACATAAATAGCAGATAAAACGTAAACAATTACTCACATATATAAACACAACAATACTAACAGCAGATAAAACGTAACCAACTATTCAAATATATAAACAACATTAACAGCTGATAAAATGTAAACAATTACTCAAATATATAAACAAAACATTCAACATAAACAGCAGACCTTAACGTAAACACCTACTCAAATATATAAACACAATACTCAACATAAACAGCTGATCCTAATGTAAACACTTATGATCTGTTTTGGTTTTTATTATGTACCCTCAAATTATTTTCTGGCAAAAAGCCTGACAATGTAGATTGGTTATTTCATTATAGAAAAGCTATCATATAGATCAAGGGTGGGAATCGATGAACTGTGAAAAAGAGGAAATCTAGAGGGGTCCCAAAAATTCTTGAAAACCTAGGTTAAAAGTTAAAATCTGTGCCATCTGACACATTTTGGAGAAAAGGACGATTAAAATGTGTGGAAATGCAATGTTACATGAGAGAAAAACAGCTGATTGATCCGAGGAGAATTCCCACCCCTGATAAATAAAACTTGCTAAAGTGCCATCATGCTTGAAAAGAGCTGTTATTCTAACTATTACAAAGGACGATTAAAATGTGTGGAAATGCAATGTTACATGAGAGGAAAACAGCTGATTGATCCGAGGAGAATTCCCACCCCTGATAAATAAAACTTGCTAAAGTGCCATCATGCTTGAAAAGAGCTGTTATTCTAACTATTACAATCTACCATATGTTTCACTAATGTCTGGCACTTCATCGAGAAACAAATTTATGCGTACAACCCCTTTCAGTTGCCACGGCAATTGGCAATGCTGTGGAGTTTTTCATTCTCCATGGCATTTTTTGTTTGTTGTGGACTATATTAGAATTTGTTTCCACAACATGTTTTGTGGCCATGGACATTTACATGTGACATATTTCTTACAAATGTTTTGAATTAGAATCCTTTTCTCTCTTACCTAGCTATTTGTTTATCTTCATCCCTGTTGATGTAAACTCGTCGGAAAACCACAAGAGACTCGAGAATGCCTTCCACAGTGTCAGTTTTTGAAGCATGCAGCGAACACAGCAGGGTCTGAAAAACAGAAAGGAAAAAAAGATAAAAAAATTAATGGCTGAACATATCAAAAAAAAGGAAAAAACAACGTTTGTTTTATTTAATGACACCACTAGAGCATATTGATTTAGTAAACATTGGCTATTGGATGTCAAACATTTGCTTATTTTGACATATAGTCTTTGAGGGGAAACCCGCTGCATTTTTCCATTAGTAGCAAGGGATCTTTTATATGCACCATCCCACAGACAGGATAGTACATACCACAGCCTTTGTTACACCAGTTGTAGAGCACTGGCTGGAACGAGAAGACAGCCCAATGGGTCCACCGACGGGGATCGATCCTAGACCGACCGTGCATCAAGCAAATGCTTTACCACTGGGCTACATCCCGTCCCTGGGACTGAATAAATTGATAAAATAACGACACTACAGTCACAAAACAAAGAAACATACATACCTTGTCCTGGAAGAAGACGCAGCCTGTGTTTTTCGCACACATGAGGTGGTAGGAGTGAGTGCATCGGATTTTGAAGCAGCTGAGTGTGGCACCAACCTTGTGACACACGACGCACTCCGCCGCCTGGCCGCGCGAGTACGCGACGTCAACGTTCATCAGGGCACCGTTCACGGTCTCGTACACTTCGTACGACCACAGGGCACAGTTCAGGTGAGTCCATTTGTCGACGTCCATGTTCAGAAGTCTAGGGATGAAAAACAAATTGACATGGTTAAGCTATTGGACATAAGGCAGGTAGGTACTGGCGGTACCGGCATCGATGGTGTCGGGGTTAAGCCATCAGACATAATGCTGGTAGATACTGGTTTTGCCGCCAGATACTGGCTCAGTAGATGTTAGTGAGAGAGAAGATGGTGTAGTGATCTTACACCTACCCAATGAGTTGTTAAAACTCGCTCTGGGTCGGAGCCAGTACTGGGTTGCGGACCCAGTACTTACCGCCACCGAGGCCAGTTATATATTAACTGGCATGTCAAAAATGCATTTATTTAAATAAAAACTAGTGATAAAAAAAAAAAGAGGTGAAAAAAATAGAACTTTACATTCAGATAGAAATTTTATCATGAAAATTGGTTTGATGGACTACAAGATAAAGGGAGATCACTGCGACGTCAACCAGAAAGCTAAGTAAGAAGAGTAGTCTCACCTTGCAGCACTGTCTGTGTGCCCATCACCTTTCTCGAGACAGAACGCACAAACCCTAGTGTCTTCAACGCGGCTATCTTTAGACCGTCCGTCCTCACCTCGGCTATCGTCAGACTTCGGATTCGGTTTTATCAAGTGGACGTACTTTCTCCAGATCTAGAAGAATGAATGAATGAATGAATGAATGTTTAACGACACCCCAGCACAAAAATACATATCGGCTATTGGGTGTAACAAATTGTAAGTAGATCTAGGAGAAAACAAGAACACAAGAAATTATTTATTACAAGTACTTGGATGTGCTTTCTTCAAATCTAAAAAAAGAAGAAGAAATTATTACAAGCACTTGGACATACTTTCTCCAGAGATGTGCTTTCTTCAGATGTAAAAAAAAGAAAAAAGAAAAAAAAAAAAAAAAAAAAAAAAAAAAAAAAGATTTTTTATAAAAATGTCATAAGTACTGGGACATGCTTTCTCCAGATTTAAAAGAAAACAAAAAATTATTACAAGCACTTGGATATGCTTTCTCCAGATCTAAAAAGAAAATAGAAATTATTACAAGTACTTAGACATATTTTATCCAGAGTTAAAAGAAAACAAGAAATTATTACAAACACTTTTTGCATTCTTTACTGTTGACAAGACAAAACATACCTACAGTTTAATCTGTTGTTAGTCAAACATAGTAAAACAAAACGTGAAATTATGCCTTGCTTTTTTTCAGCATCTATATAACGAGTGCAGGGCAGAATATTTAACACAAATTAGTGTTCTGCTCGTTTGTCAGTTATGCAACTAATGGATTACATACTCAACTGTTATATTCAAAAATAAAAAGCTCCTAACTTAGGATCACCAGATTTTTAATCACGTTA
Source organism: Gigantopelta aegis (assembly GCF_016097555.1). Taxonomy (NCBI): domain Eukaryota; kingdom Metazoa; phylum Mollusca; class Gastropoda; order Neomphalida; family Peltospiridae; genus Gigantopelta; species Gigantopelta aegis. Next base: position 5,512,927 of record NC_054709.1, read on the forward strand.
AAAAAAACCCATATCACAGTAAAATCAGTTTGTTTAAAATACATTTTGAATGTTTCCCATTCTTACCTTCACAGGATAAAGCAGATATCCGACATCATTAACTAGTTATTCTATATATAATTTCTGCAACTTACAACTAAAGTCTTCTTGAAAGGGATAAGAAAGGAAGGAAATGTTTTATTTAACGACGCACTCAACACATTTTATTTACGATTATATGGAAAGAAAGAAAGAAATGTTTTATTTAACGACGCACTCAACACATTTTATTTACTGTTATATGGAAAGAAAGAAAGAAATGTTTTATTTAACGATGCACTCAACATATTTTATTTACGGTTATATGACATCAGACATATGGTTAAGGACCACACAGATAGAGAGAGGAAACCTGATGCCGCCACTTCATGGGCTACTCTTTTCGATTAGCAGCAAGGGTTCTTTTATATGCACCATCCCACAGACAGGATAGCACATACCATAGCCTTGGGTATACCAGTCGTGGTGCACTGACTGGAACGAGAAATAGCCCAATGGGCCCACCGACGGGGATCAATCCCACACTGACCGAGGGCGTTACCACTGGGCTACGTCCCGATCCCCAGCTTAATGTGAAATTCAGTAGTTTTCGTAAATGCATGTAAAACCCATTGTGTGCAAGATATTAGGGTGTAATGTATCATGGGTCAAATTTTACTGAAACGATGTTTAGAAGTCATCTTTGATCAAAACTTTCATTAATATTATGACATAGCAAGTAATGATCCTTGGTCCTTAAGTATATCCTAGTTTTTGTGGTTAATCGAACCTTTTTCAACTTCTTGGGCGACCGTTGTTCTCTCTTCTCCAAAGATTCAGCGATCGTGATCGTCCATTTTCTCCATCGTATTTCCTTCCACTTCTTCACCAGAGGCTGAGGAAATAAAGATGTCATGTAAAAATTCAAATCACAATGGACAAAGTAAGATTTTACTGTGAACATTTCATCCACGATCAAGAAAAGGAACAATTTTCAGGTGGCATTAAAAAAAATGGAAAGTTAAAGTTTGTTTCGTTTAACAACACCATTAGAGCACATTGATTTATTCATCATTGGCTACTGGATGTCAAACATTTGGTAACTTTGACATATAGTCTTAGAGAGAAAACTCGCTACATTTTTCCATTTGAGGCAAGGATATTTTTTTTTTTATGCACCATCCCACAGACAGGATAGCACATACTATGGTCTTTGATATACCAAAGCTTAAAAGCCTTTAGATTGGGGAAAGGGCATAATATTCATATTTACAAAATAGACTTAAACGCAGAAGTTGACAAAGTTTTGTAGTTATTTACTAGTCCAACATTAAGTATCACTAGCCATGGGAGTGGGGCTACCATTATCTAGAAGCCCTGGTGTTGGGACCCTGAGTTTAAAACATTACACAACTACAGGGCGCAAAGTAATATTTCTAATTAAAACACCAACTGGCTAGTAAATGAAAAATAAATACTAGCCATCTCGAGATTTTTACTCGCAGACTGCAGTTAAGTATTAATAATATACTCACCAAAAGACAACTGTTATGAAAATTTAAATCACCACAGCAGAATTTCACTCGTATAGGCGAATGTTTTACTCGCGATATTGAACCCTGAACTACTTACCTTGGGTGGCCACACCTCTTGTGACGTGCTGCTGTTACGCCGATGTTTCTTCGCCAGCTTCTCTTCAATTTTTGGCTTTGTTGACGGACTCGACAGCATGGGGGACGAGAGTGGTGATTTCGTAATACTCTGATTAGATGACGATGCCGGGGTGGTTGGAGTCGCTGGCTGCTGACCGGTGGATACGGGCGTTACCGGCGGTGTGGTCGAGATGGACAGTGCCGATGTGACAGGGAGGTGCAGGGGGGAGGCCGAGGGTGTGGTGTCACTCTTGTGCTCTATGATGTTAGCCGGTTCACTCTCCTGTTGAGACTTGTTGGTTATGGAGAACTGCATGTAACAGTTCATGCTGCAGAATATCAACTCCTCGTCTTCATTTTCCTGAAGTTAAATTTTTTTATTACACATATGGTTAAAAATATCTTGGTACATATCAAAGTGATACGTCCCACTAGAATTCCAAGTGGGACGTAACACTTTTGACGTCATCGATTGGCGTACTACAACTTTACAGGAACATCAACGAAATGAGATGAGTGATATAAATTAAGATCGATTATGGGTAATAAATAGGATATTAAACTTGCTACCATTTCGTATTATGCTTATGTTCTGAGTGAAATAATTTTCATTGTCACTCGCTAAAGCTCGTGACAACTGAAAATTATTTTACTCAGGACATAAACATGATATGAAATGAAAGCTCGTTTAATATCCTATAAAAACATCAACAGGGTTTCAAACTATAAGAAAACAGGTGGCAATTGCTGCTCAAAAATGCATAGCATTCTTTCAGATAATCAATATGATGAGCAGTTTTTGACAGTATTTTATACCACAGTGAAACTTTGTCTAAAACGCACCCGGAACAAACCGAAATCCTGTCAAAAGAGGCCAAATTTCATAGTCCCCAGTTTTTTAAAATTCTGTAATGCAACGCTTTGAAAACTGAATCCTGTTTAAATCAGGATAAATATTATGTACCTGGCTTGATCCAGTTAGGACAGGTTTCACTGATGTCAGCTGTCAATTATATTCCACCACAAAGAAACATTTTTTAGTAGATGAAAGGAATGTTTGTTTACACAAGATAATTAAAAGAACAGACCTGGTCCTCCTTGGTGAGAAATGCTAGTTCCGACTTTTTCTTTCGGATTGCCGAGCTGAGAACGACCACATCGCAATGACGACAAAACTTCGGCTTTGCCTTGATTAGCGCTTTGATGTCAACGGCTTCTTCCTTGTCTGAAGTTACAAATGTCAGTCCGTTAGAATACATCTCAAGTAGTTTAAGGAAAGAAATACACTGATGGAAAGAAATAAAGGAACACGCGAGTAGTAACATCAAATGTTGCCTACAACCAAAATCCTCGCCCACAAGTATCAGGAAATTAACCGTGTTACTGGACGTCAACCCCACAGTACTGACATGCAGTGCCACAATATATCTCTGAATTTTATACAGAAATAAACACTCCAGTAGTGAATTACATTTGGTCTCAAATACCATGCATTCCTTTACTTCTTTCTATCAGTATATATAAAAAAATTTAACTGACCTGGAAATACTTATGATTAGTCATCAATTTATCTAGGCGTTTTTTTAGTCCGAACATAGGCCCCTTCCCAAAAGAAAGTGGCACTGAAAATTCCTAATATAACATTCCCAATCTCATCAGATATGAGAACACGGCAAAATATCTTGGATAAATCCCTGGTTCAGACAGGCATCACAATTCGCTACTAAAGTTTCAGGAAAGGAAAGGAAATGGTTTATTTTACGACGCACTCAACACATTTTATTTACAGTTATATGGCGTCGGACATATGGTCAAGGACCACACAGATATTGAAGGAGGTAACACACTATCGCCACTTCATGGGCTACTCTTTCCAATTAGCAGCAAGGGTTCTTTTATATGCACCATCTCAGACTTAACATATACATGTACCATGGCCTTTGATATACCAATCGTAGTGCACTGGCTGGAACGAGAAATAGCCCAATGGGCCCACCGACGAGGATCGATCCTAAATCGAACGTGCATCAGGCGAACGCTTTAACACTGGGCTACATAAAGTTTCAGAAGTCACTATATTATTCTAAAACATTAAAAGCCAATAATCAGACCAGCTAGACAAAAGGCACTTTTAAATTAAAGAAGGGCAGTTTATTCATATCAATCAAGGGGAACAACTTCTCATTGCACACCCCCCCCCCCCCCCCTCCTATTAGGTATGGCCTGTCATAGCTAAATCCTAAACAGAAAATTCACAGTGAGATTTACAACATAAATAAATATAACCTGCATCAAATGCAAACAAAAAAAAGTTTGGTTTGTTTAACGACACCACTAGAGCACACTGATTTATAAATCATTAATTAATTTGTTGATTGGATGTCAAACATTTGGCAATTGTGACATATAGTCTTCGAGAGGAAACCTGCTACATTTTTTCCATTAGTAGCAAGGGATCTTTTATATGCACCTTCCCACAGACAGGATAGCACATACCAGGACCTTTGACATACCAGCCATGGTGCACTGGCTGGAATGAGAAATAACCCAATGGGCCCACCGACGGAGATTGATTTCAGACCTACTGCTTTACCATTGGGCTACGTCCTGCCGTCAAAATATTAAACAACTCCATTATATAAGAATCAACTCACGTTTCACGGTTGTTTTGAACGAATCCGGCGACGGGCTTCGCGTCATCTCGTATGTCGGTGGAACAGCGATCTTCAACAAGTCGGCAATTGCAGACATCACGCCACCGATGTCTTCCGCCGCTGTGGCAGACAAGGTCAAGGTCACAGAAACCTGCTGGTCCATCCCTGGGTCCATGAAAGGTCGGGTCAAACTCGACGTCAATGCCGGCATCTTGGTCGTGAGCAGGCCTTTTCCGAGCGGGTCGAACATTTCCTTCTTGTCGGAGATCGAGATGTTGGTGAGGTCGGAAATGGTGTTTGCATCTCCAAACATGGATTCTTCGTCAACGTCTGTTTTTACCAGGCCTTTTTCCAATTTGATGGGAATGGGGTGTAAAATGGGCACGATAGGCGATGAAATTCTGTCCATCTTTTCCTCTTTGGGTAGGTCGATGGGTCGTAGCGCTGGGAAGTCTGGGGCTGGTTCGCTGAAACTACATTCTGGTGATGATGAAGAAATGACAGTGTCTGGACTGTCACTAAAAAAATAAAAACAAAGTTTTTAGCCATCACTAAAGAAATAGTGAATGAATGAATGAATGAAAGAATATTTAATGACACCCAAGCACAAAAATAGAGATTGGCCACTGGGTGTCAAACAAAGTTAAAGAAATAATAAAGACAAAGTCGTTAATCAAATAAAAAACAAGTTAAAAAGTTTGTTTTGTTTAACAATACCACTAGAACACATTGATTTATTAATCATCGGCTATTGGATGTCAAATATTTGGTCATTCTGACATGTAGTCTAAGAGAAGAAGTTTGTTTTGTTTAACAATACCACTAGAGCTCATTGATTTATTAATCATCGGCTACTGGATGTCAAATATTTGGTAATTCTGACATGTAGTCTAAGAGGAGAAGTTTGTTTTGTTTAACAATACCACTAGAGCTCATTGATTTATTAATCATCGGCTATTGGATGTCAAATATTTGGTAATTCTGACATGTAGTCTAAGAGAAGAAGTTTGTTTTGTTTAACAATACCACTAGAGCTCATTGATTTATTAATCATCGGCTATTGGATGTCAAATATTTGGTAATTCTGACATGTAGTCTAAGAGAAGAAGTTTGTTTTGTTTAACAATACCACTAGAGCTCATTGATTTATTAATCATCGGCTATTGGATGTCAAATATTTGGTAATTCTGACATGTAGTCTAAGAGAAGAAGTTTGTTTTGTTTAACAATACCACTAGAGCTCATTGATTTATTAATCATCGGCTATTGCATGTTAAACATTTGGTAATTCTGACAGTCAAAGTGGAAATCTGCTAAATTTTTCCATTAGTAGTAAGGGATCATTTATATGCACCATCACACAAACAGGATAGTACATACCAGCCTTATTTATCATCAGCTATTGGATATCAAACATTTGGTAATTTTGACATAGTCTTAGAGAGGAAACCACAACCGTTGATATACCAGTCGTGGTGAACTGTCTATAATGAGAAATAGCCCAATGGGCCACCGACGGGGATCGATCGTAAACCGACCGTGCATCAAGCAAGCGCTTTACCACTGGGCTACGTCCTGCACACGGTTTTCGTTTCCCATTCAGACGTTCACAAATAAATAACAAGGTTAGTTTTCGTACCTAAGTGGCGGTTCCCCGCGTGGCTCAACCCTGGGGTGGGGTGGGAGGACTGGCAGTCTCATCCTGGGGTCACCCTGCATGAAATGCGGCAACTGCGAACCGGGCGCACCAAGTCCCGAGTTAAGAAACGCTTTTTCCGTCATCAGGTGATACCGCTGCTCCTCTGAAACAAGTATTGTTAGAAACTCACTTTATGTTGGTTGTAACAAGTAAGCCGACAAAGAAAAGTCACCATTAAAATTAAAGATTAAAGGAAGGGACAATCAAGGCATTTGACCTGGTATGCATATTCAACGATATATAATGATTGAATGTTTGTTTAACGACACCCCAGCACAAAAATACATATCGGCTATTGGGTGTCACAAATGGTAAGTCAACGATATATAATGCACATTATTGCTTAATGTCAACAAGTATAATCGTATAGTTAATTAATAAAATGGTTAAATGTGACGGCTATTATATATAACGGGCGCAGCCATTTTGTACCATCCCAGTGAATACGCCCTCTGGCGAACTGGTGGTTACGTAATACCTAACGTGTCACATCAGGAATTAGTCTTCGAACTGAAGAAACAAAACATACCTGATTTTTTGCGGATGCATCGCAATATTCTGTAATAATAGTCATCCCAGTAAGCCAGCAACAATTAATATTACTTTTAATACAAAATAAACCAACATTGTCAAAGTGTTTAAATAACTGTATTATGGTTTGTACATAAATTAACCCATGTACTGAAATAATAATCGGAGTGTTTTCTTAGTTAATTGATCTTCTTTTTTTTCCGTGGCCTATACCTGTGGTTCCTGATTGGCAGGTGTATATTTAGACGGTCCCCAGACACTGTGTCTAGACACACTAAAAAGACGTGCCTCTTTTGTTAAGATCACAGGGTATTGTGTGTTAACTGCAAGGACATCCCTCTAATCGTAATCGATCAGCCGTCTTGCTTTATTACTGTAAGTAATTCTGTAAAACCCTTGATTAAGTTGACTTTCCCATCTAAAATCACAAAACTTGACCAATTATGTAGTCCCAAAGAACAGGAAATTATCACTTGGGTATCATGAGTGGTCGTTTTTGCTCGAACATAGCATACCAATAGGCTTAATATGATGTTATTTTTTTCTTTGGATTTTTTAAAAAAGAAAAATACTGTAACTCCATTTCGTTCTATTGATGCAAATTGAAACATATTTAGTTCCATAGTTTATTATACTATCAAGTCATTTATGTTGTTTTACAAGTCAGGTTGATGAAAGCGAAGCTCCTTGTCGTAAATTAGAGCATTTGTTTACACTGTGCATAGAGCAGATGGACGGAGCTGACGTCACTTCGCCCCAAGCTATACCACAGGACGTCACAAAAACGAAACAAAATGGCTGGCCCCAGTTAGCATGAATAATCATTTGTTAAAGTGTCAGTATGTGCTGGTGGACCGGATATGCATCTTTCCAACACATAAATTTCGTGTTTGAGTTTACTCTACCTTTAAGATAGAGAAATCGCATGTTTACCAGAGCCATTTCTGTTATCATTAAAATTAGAGATTATGAGATAGAAACCACATATTTACAAAGGCTAGTTCTCTCGTCATTAAATTTAATTTGGCGAAATAATTTTATGTAATAATTGATATTTTATTACAATATTACTGGGTTTTTGCAATTATTGAAGTTTAATAGATAATTTTCTGCAGACCCAGAGCTTGTCCTGCCTTTGATACACCAATTGTGGTGCATTAGCTGGAAATAGAAATAGCCCAATGGGCCCACCGATGGTGATCGATCCCAGACCGACCGCACATCAGGCGAACTCTTTACCACAGGGCTACGTCCCACACTTAACTTGATGTAACTTGGAAGTAAACAACATATTAAAGTGATCCCACTATACCTGTGAATGTGGCACCGTCACTCTCTCCAATGAGGTGGCGCCTGGAAGCGATGTCTCCTCCGGGGAGACCGCGCAGTCCTTGGGAATGAGGAAGCTGAAGACTTCCGTAGACGTCAGGAACATTTTCTAGATAAGCTCGGCCATAGCTTCCTCGCATTTGGTTTCCAGCTGTCAAAATATTAACAAAAAAATTGTATTAATAGAGATTATTATACGAGGTTGTGTGTCGTACTGATTTTACAAAACGAGTGTCAGGATTATTAATTCCAAGATGAGTTTCGTAAAATGAGCATGATTAACATACGAGTGTAATAATTTCTTTATTATCCACATTATCCAAAATATTATTTTCGTGAATAGCAAGGATGGACCATGTCAAAACGTTTCAAACGTAACTAAAAAGAGATGACGAAATGACGTCATTTTGATAAGCGTTTACACTGGGGAAGCTGCATTAAATTATGACGTCGCTTCACAAAATTACGTCATTCGTTGTGTATGTGAAATAATTATGACACACGTGGGTCATACTGGTTATATTTCCCTGAATATCTTGAACTATGTGGATAATAAAGAACATTATCAAATGGTAAATTATTATGCAGATGTCACAAACAGAATACCAGACAAGGGCTGATCTAAAGCTTATCATTAGGGTGATGGAAGTATTTATTATGAGCATCAGACTTGGTGGTGTCGTGGTTAAGTCATCAGACATAAGGTAGGTAGGTAGGCTCCCACCCAGAGCAAGTTTTAACAACTCAGTGGGTAGGTGTAATGCCACTACACCAAATTCTCTCCCACTAACAACTAACTCACTGTCCTGGACAGACTGCCCAGATAGCTAAGGTGTGTGCCCAGGAGAGCATGCTTGAACCGTAATTGGATATAAGCATGGAAACAAGTTGAAATGAAATGAAATATTGTAAGCCTGGGCACCGATCCATGAAGAAACTTTAGCCCTAAGATCACCTAACTGCACAGCTAATATATGCACTTAAGGTGATCGCTTTGTGGAATAGGGCCCTGGTGCACCTGCTATGTTCTATTCTGTGCATACATAGTCAAATTTTAGAGAATTTTTTTTTCTAATTTTCATTATGATCCATACTTACCTAGTGCTAGCACTACAAATATGCTATTCAACCGGAGTCATACCTACACACTGCAGAATTCTCTCCCTTGCCGGATATGCGCAATGCTATCCTTGCACGAGCTACCTGTAACTTCATTCTCGGTTCAAAGTGGTGGTGGGCATGTAAAACATTGTTACCCACCACCCTCATGTGTAGATTCTCGAAGAGCACTACGTCCCACCCGTGTTTATTAAACGTTTTACCCTCTACCACAGCTGAATAAACCAGCCTACCTTCCTGACTGGCTCCGTGGAGACTGGTAATGAAGTTATTCACCAGAATGGCCGGTTCTCTCAGTGGCACTGCCGGCATACTCCGCAGCTGCTGCATGAAATTTTCCGACCTCTCCTCTACCTCTCCGTCTTTCCCCTTCTGTTTCTTGGCCCGTTTCTTTGGCACGCCAGGCGGAGCCACTTCCCCACCTTCCGTCTGACGTTTACGGCGTCTTTTAGTCTCGCCAACTCCGACTACTTTCCCTTTCTTCTGCTTACGAAGCTGTTCGTACTCTTTTCGCCTGCGTTCGTACTCCTGCCTTCTTATTTCTGAATGTGTAGAAAGAAAACGAAGGTTGAACCAAATGGCAGCATATTTTAAAAAGGCTGTTAAGCTTTTTTGGTCCATGGCATTTAGATAATAACTGTTGATAGTACCGTATTTGACCGGAAATTAGCCCATGTCTTTGAATAAGCCCACCCCCAACATGAAACTGCAAGTTTGCTCAAAGCTCATTTAAAAGGTCATACCTCCTGCAGATAATTAAACACAAATGTAACACAATATTTTACCACAAGTAAGATTTAGCAGTCTAACAATAACAGTGTATAACATTGTTTCCAATTTCATGCCTGCAGTATTTCTTTGAAGTACTACACAAGCCCAAGTCTGAACCAAAACCAATGTCTATTTTTACCACCACATTGGGTCCGCAGTTAATGCTAATTAGGCAAATACCTTATTCTGATTGGCTAAGAACAATGACCTAGACTAACAATTCTTTGTAGTGTAAGCTGGCTGCCTGTGTCAGAAATGTTGTATACCCTATTGAGTTTGTTGATTGCTGTTGTTTTAAGTCTTCTCAGCATTAATTGTAACATAGAAGGTGTGTTTCTGATAATTAGATACTAGTAAAAAACCCAATTTAATTAATAAACAATTATTATTTATTAATAACAAATGGAACAATAATTAATAGGTGCTACTGAACGATTTTTGTTTTCTTCCTAGTTCATTTAATTATTATTATTATTATTATTTTATTTTTTTCTCAACAAAACTGGCCCCTTGTCTGAGAATAAGCCCACCCCATGCTAAGCTCACAATGAGCTTATTTCCGGTCAAATACGGTAAGAGACTATAGTAGGTGGTTACAGGTGCCTCTTAACAATGCCAGAAGTAAACAATGAGCACTCTCTGAAGTGGTCAGACAAAGCCTACAGTTTTATAGAGTATTTTCTCTCTACCTTTACCGAGTATTTTCTCTCTAGTTTTATCCAGTATTTTCTCTCTAGTGTTACCGAGTATGTTCTCTCTAGTGTTACCGAATATGTTCTCTCTAGTGTTACCGAGTATTTTCTCTCTAGTTTTACCAAGTATGTTCTCTCTAGTTTTACCGAGTATTTCCGAGTATTTTCTCTCTAGTTTTACCGAGTATTTTCTCTCTAGTTTACGGAGTATGTTCTCTCTAGTTTTTCCGAGTATTTTCTGTCTAGTTTTTCCAAGTATTTTCTCTCTAGTTTTACTGAGTATTTTCTCTCTAGTTTACCGAGTATTTTCTCTCTAGTTTACCGAGTATTTTCTCTCTAGTTTTACCGAGTATTTTCTCCTTCTCTTCCGGAGTTTTAAGCTCCCACTCCTCGGATGAGATCTCAGTCTCTTTACAGAGCGGCATCTCGTCAATCATCTCCAGCTGGCGCCGCTGTTCGGGAGTCAGGTTGGGCAGATCTTCGTTCTGAAGACCAGAATTCTGCGAAATTAATTGTGTCGCCTACCATGAACGTATTTCATGTTGGAAACAATTGCAACCAAAGATGTTCATCTCAATGCATGTTAAACAAATAAAATACATAAAAAAATAAATAAAAACGTAAAAAATAATATTAAACTTTAAAAAAAGAAAAAAGAAGTAAATTAAAAACAATGAACTATAGAATTTTTTTTATATATATGGCACAACAATAATGATTCGCCCTAACCATAACCCAATCTTTAAGAAATTATTTTGTCAAAAAGGTTGTTGTTTAAAATTTGTCAATGTACAGGAAATGCAGTTTTCAAGTTCAAAAAATTTCAAACCCAAAATAACCTAATACATATGATTTGCTTTATTCTTATGACCTACAATCAAATTATTTTCTAGCAGAAAGCCTGCGAGTGCTACTAAAATATGGAATTATCAATTAGAGAAGAATCTAACCTCTATGTTATCAGTGTGTCCACCAAGGGCTCCAGTTTTGGCCAGCAGTTGTTTTAACATGGCATTCTGGGCTCTCTCCTCCGCTGTCAGATCTCCAGGTATTCCCAGGTCCATATGGCGTGCTGAAAGTAACCGACAAATACTGTATTAATACAGATTACATCATGAACGTACAATGTCATATTCAATGTACAAATACTGTATTAATAGAGATTACAACATGAATGTACAATGTCATACTCGATGTACAAATACTGTATTAATACAGATTACAACATGAACGTACAATGTCATACTCAGTGTACAAATACTGTATTAATACAGATTACAACATGAACATACAATGTCATACTCGATGTACAAATACTGTATTAATACAGATTACAACATGAACGTACAATGTCATACTCGATGTACAAATACTGTATTAATACAGATTACAACATGAACGTACAATGTCATACTCAATGTACAAATACTGTATTAATACAGATTACAACATGAACGTACAATGTCATACTCCATGTACAAATACTGTATTAATACAGATTACATCATGAACGTACAATGTCATACTCGATGTACAAATACTGTATTAATAGAGATTACATCATGAATGTACAATGTCATACTCCATGTACAAATACTGTATTAATACAGATTACATCATGAACGTACAATGTCATACTCGATGTACAAATACTGTATTAATACAGATTACATCATGAACGTACAATGTCATACTCGATGTACAAATACTGTATATAATACAGATTACATCATGAACGTACAATGTCATACTCGATGTACAAATACTGTATTAATACAAATACTGTATTAATACAGATTACATCATGATGTACAATGTCATACTCCATGCACAAATAGTGTATTAATACAGATTACATCATGAACTTACAATGTCATACTCGATGTACAAATACTGTATTAATACAGATTACGTCATGAACGTACAATGTCATACTCAATTTACAAATACTGTATTAATACAGATTACATCATGAATGTACAATGTCATACTCGATGTACAAATACTGTATTAATACAGATTACATCATGAATGTACAATGTCATACTCGATGTACAAATACTGTATTAATACAGATTACGTCATGAACGTACAGTGTCATACTAGATGTACAAATACTGTATTAATACAGATTACATCATGATGTACAATGTCATACTAGATGTACAAATACTGTATATAATACAGATTACATCATGAACGTACAATGTCATACTCGATGTACAAATACTGTATTAATACAGATTACAACATGAATGTACAATGTCATACTCAATGTACAAATACTGTATTAATACAGACTACAACATGAACGTACAATGTCATACTCGATGTACAAATACTGTATTAATACAGACTACAACATGAACGTACAATGTCATACTCGATGTACAAATACTGTATTAATACAGATTACATCATGATATACAATGTCATACTAGATGTACAAATACTGTATTAATACAGATTACAACATGATGTACAATGTCATACTCGATGTACAAATACTGTATTAATACAGATTACAACATGATGTACAATGTCATACTTGATGTACAAATACTGTATTAATACAGATTACATCATGAACGTACAATGTCATACTAGATGTACAAATACTGTATTAATACAGACTACAACATGAATGTACAATGTCATACTCGATGTACAAATACTGTATTAATACAGATTACATCATGATGTACAATGTCATACTAGATGTACAAATACTGTATTAATAGAGATTACATCATGAACGTACAATGTCATACTCCATGTACAAATACTGTATTAATACAGATTACATCATGAACTTACAATGTCATACTCGATGTACAAATACTGTATTAATACAGATTACAACATGAATGTACAATGTCATACTCGATGTACAAATACTGTATTAATACAGATTACATCATGAATGTACTCTATTTTCATAATAACCAAATCTTTATTTTTGGTTCTAAATTTGAAATATTGCAATACAATGTTTATAAATTTAACAAATGACCATCTCTTTTCAAATGTTGCTATACGAATTTCGAAAACTTGTCGTCCCCTTCAGGTTATTGAAGTTTGGATAATATTATATATATATATATATAAGGAAATAGAATGAAAAAGTTAAAGTTTGTTTTGTTTAGCGACACCACTTTGAGCACTCTGATCTTTTAATCATTGGCTATCAGATGTCAAACATTTGGTAGCTTCGACATAAAAGTATTAGAAAGAAAACCTGCCACATTTTTCCATCAGTAGCAATGGATCTTTTATTTTTAAGCAAGGCACCATCCCACAGACACGATAGCACATACCACAGCCTTTGATATTCCAGTCATGATGCACTGGCTGGAACAAGAAATAACCCAATGGGCCCACCGACGGGGATCGATCCTAAACCGACCGCGCATCAGGAGAGCACTTTACCACAGGACTAAGTCTCTTTCAAAATGGTGAACTGAATATAAACATCAAATGAAATAACCCAATGGGCCCACCAACGGGGATTGATCCCAAACCGACTGCACATCAGGAGAGCACTTTACCACAGAACTACGTCTCTTTCAAAATGGTGAACTGAATATAAACATCAAATGAAATAACCCAATGGACCCACCGACGGGGATTGATCCCAAACTGACTGCACATCAGGAGAGCACTTTACCACAGAACTACGTCTCTTTCAAAATGGTGAACTGAATATAAACATCAAATGAAATAACCCAATGGGCCCACCGACGGGGATTGATCCCAAACCGACTGCACATCAGGAGAGCACTTTACCACAGAACTACGTCTCTTTCAAAATGGTGAACTGAATATAAACATCAAATGAAATAACCCAATGGACCCACTGATGGGGATCGATCCCAGATCTACTGCACATCAGGCAAGTGCTTTACCACTGAGCTACACCCCGTCCCTAGTTGGTAAGAAGCTATTTTCAACACTAACCTTGAGTTTCCTGACTGTCATCTTTGGGCTCCTGTTTGATCTGCATCATGGGCACTGGAACAGGGTGCCCGGGGCCCGATGGCTGCATCTGCATCATGGGCAGCATCGGCTGGGGAAGGCCAGCAGCTGCATTCGGACCAGGTCCTTCAGAATGATCCGTGTTCGAGAGCGGCATCTGGAACGGCATTGGCATCCTTGGACGAAACTCTGCACCTGTTGGCATGCCATCTCCTGATATCCTTCGAGGCATTCGATCTCCCATCATCCGGTCTCCTTGGGAGAACATGTGCGGCATCCGATCTCCGTGCACCAGATGATGCAGTTGCTGTGGCAGCATGCCACGAGGCATCATCATTCCTGGAGGCATCATCCGAGGAGTCAGCTGAGGAGCAGGATGTGCTGCCATTCCGCCCGGGTGTTGTGCATGTCCTGAGAGAACAGCTTCCACTGAAGTGACGGGGCCATTTGCTTCCTCGGTGCTGTCAGATGGCAGCATCCCCTGAGACTGTTGTTCTGAGCCAGACTTGGTCATCTGCAACATGACAGTGGTGAGTCCTCCACCAGGTGATGACACTGGTGGATTCCCAGAACCTGCTGAGGATGGTGGCATTCCTGAGTTATAGGACACTGGTGGCATGCCTCGGTTTGAAGCATTTGACTGCATTGCTGGATCGGAGGGTGTCTGGGGTAAACTGGTCGATGACTGTAGAATCCCACCAGAAACGGATGACACCGGTGGCAATCCAGGTTGAGAGGACATGGGAGGCATAAATGGATGGCCTTGTTGCACTGATGGTCCTTTGGCTGGCCGCGACATTCCATGAGCAAAGGGATGCTGGGTGGAAACCTGCGACATGACTGCTGCCATTTTCTCCAACGCAGAAGGATGATTCCCTGGAACAGACGGGAGATCTGCAAACGCTGGATGATGGAATGTTGGGTGTCTCATTGCAGGCATTTGCTGGTGACCAACGTCTTCAAGTCTGGAAGGCATCATTCCTGGATAGTCACCCGGTCCAGGGCCTCGCATTCTAGGCATCATATGGGGCCTGGGTCGAGGCATCCTCTGAGGCTGCATAGCTCCATGTAGGTCAGCAGGCATCATTCCACCTGGCATTGGTGGCTGGAGATTTCTCGGATGGCCCATCATCCCTGGGATGCCAGACTGAGCTTGGCTCATGTCAGGTCTATTGCCAGTCGGTGCCATTGCCTGCAAGCCAGGAGGGATGCCGGACAGAGATGAACCCATGTTCATGCCAGGCCGATGACCAGGCATCGGCATTCCTCGTCCATGAACTGCCATAATTGCCGAGGCGTACGATGGAGGAAGATGTTGCATCGAATGAGGAATTCCACTTGGCACCGAGGAGTGCTGAGAATGTGGCATCTGCATTCTCATTAAACCATCTTGAGGTATGTCTGTTGAATTCAGAGCTGGTGTCTGAATACTGGAGGTGTTTCTATAGTCCGACGTTTTAAGCCAGTCATCTTGAGAAGATTCACTAGGATCGGGCAGACGGGCAACTGCGTCAATAGTAGCCTGGATATGAGAGCTTACCAATTCTCTGTGCCTCTCCGCAGCTGTCAATGTACTTTCTGAGGAAACTGTTATAGTACCTGTTTTCGCTTTCGAGGCAGCTGTTGAACTTGGTGCACTAACTGGTGATCCCACAGTTCTTGGAGCCTTTGACAAATGAGTGGAAGTAGACTCTGAGACTGTGCTTACAAATTCTGCCATTTTAGACCTGTCCAACTGAGGTGGGAATGTTTTTGGTGATGAACCAACTGGAGCTGCAGTTACCGCAATCACCGATGATGCACTGGTCATCGAAACACTTACAGATAATGGAGCACTAATACTGTGTGAGGATGTGGACACACTGCCCTGTGAAATACTTGCAAGATGAGACGACTGTTCCTGCAATGACACTGTTGGTGCTGCCAGTGTGCTGGCAGGCAAGTGAGAGGACTGCGTCTGAGGTAGATGTACAGGAATGCCTGAAGCTTGAGAATGCTGCTGAGAGAACACCTGTTGAGATGCTGCTGTTGTTGTTGTTGATGATGATGAGGAGGAGGATGTTAATAATGCTGCTACCGATGTTGATAATGCTGATGCTACCGACGATGCAGTTAATGATGGCACTGATGATGGAGCTGATGTTGACACTGATGAAGATGGTGTTGATGTTAACATTGATGATGATGTTGATGTTAACATTGATGATGATGGTGGTGGTGTTGATGTTAACATTGATGATGATGATGGTGTTGATGTTAACACTGATGATGATGTTGATGTTAACATTGATGATGATGGTGGTGGTGCTGATGTTAACACTGATGATGATAATGGTGCTGATGCCAACATTGATGATGATGTTATCACTGTTGGTGACACTGATGTTCCCGACACCGATGATGGACATGTTGTTACTGATTTTGAAGACAATGAGGTTGATACTGCTAACACTGCTGAAGATGAGAATGATGATAATAACGATGAGGTTGAAAATGGATGCACTGCCATGGGTAATGGAATAGACACCGATACTGAAGATGCACTTTCAGTTGAGACAGTATGTGAATGACTAGTGGAGTTAAAATGATGGTATATATTACTTCCGTCTGACATAGATGTTTGTCCTGACGATACAGGTGCTTGTCCTGATGATACAGGTGCTTGTCCGGAAGATACAGGTGCTTGTCCGGAAGATACAGGTGCTTGTCCGGAAGATACAGGTGTTTGTCCAGCAGATGACATTGTCTTCTCCTGCTCCACTTGCTTATGACTTGATTCCTGTGATGGCTGCAACTGTTGTTGAACAAATTCATCCATCTTCTTGATTTCAGATGAGGCTTGTACACTTAATGTGTGTGAACTAGTCGTTGGACTTCCTTCTCCCTGTGAACAGGGGCTTGGTGTAGTTTCTTTAATTTGAGGACCAGATGCTATCGCGCTCTCTGATGTTACCGATTCTGATGAAGTCCGATTTGATGACTCTGATTCAGCAGGTAATTCAGCAGGCACCGCCATGTGTCCCTCCTTAAATTCTTTGTCTTGTTTCTCAATGGCAAAATCCTGTTTCTGAATGTCTGATGTAGCCAGTATTTCAGAAACGGATTCTTCTGATGTCTCTGTCACTTCCATCTGCTGCTGAGTGGAAGCGGAACCTTGTGCTGCTGATGCTACTGATGTTGATGCCTGTGGTAACTGGGAATCTGGCTGATGAAGAAGTCCTTGGTCATCACCATCTGTACCACGAGTGCCATCCTCGAATGACGTACCGTTTGTGTTACCTCCATTAGCTACTTCACCAGAACCACCAGTAGATGTCCGAGTGTCCATGTTATCTGCACCACTACCATGATCAGCTTGTGTTTTATTTTGTTCACTTTTTGTAGCATCTGTTACAGTTGCAGATTGATCCTTTTTCTTTCCAGTATTTTCATCTTCATCATCAGTACCACAATGAATTCCATCTGTACATTTTATCTTTCCAGTATTTCCAGTAGTTTCACTTTCATCATCAGTTCCACAATGAATTCCATCTGTACATTTTGTCTTTCCAGTATTTCCAGTACTTTCACTTTCATCATCAGTACCACAATGAATTCCATCTGTACATTTTGTCTTTCCAGTATTTCCAGTACTTTCACTTTCATCATCAGTACCACAATGAATTCCATCTGTACATTTTGTCTTTCCAGTATTTCCAGTACTTTCACTTTCATCATCAGTACCACAATGAATTCCATCAGTGCATTTTGTCTTTCCAGTATTTTCATCTTCATCATCAGTACCACAATGAATTCCATCTGTACATTTTGTCTTTCCAGTATTTTCATCTTCATCATCAGTACCACAATGAATTCCATCTGTACATTTTGTCTTTCCAGTATTTCCAGTACTTTCACTTTCATCATCAGTACCACAATGAATTCCATCTGTACATTTTGTCTTTCCAGTATTTCCAGTACTTTCACTTTCATCATCAGTACCACAATGAATTCCATCTGTACATTTTGTCTTTCCAGTATTTTCATCTTCATCATCAGTACCACAATGAATTCCATCTGTACATTTTGTCTTTCCAGTATTTCCAGTACTTTCACTTTCATCATCAGTACCACAATGAATTCCATCTGTACATTTTGTCTTTCCAGTATTTCCACTACTTTCACTTTCATCATCAGTACCACAATGAATTCCATCTGTACATTTGGCCTTTCCAGTATTTTCATCTTCATCATCAGTACCACAATGAATTCCATCCATACATTTGATCTTTCCAGTATTTTCATCTTCATCATCAGTACCACAATGAACTCCATCTGTACATTTTGTCTTTCCAGTATTTTCATCTTCATCATCCGTACCACAATGAATTCCATCTGTACATTTGGCCTTTCCAGTATTTTCATCTTCATCATCAGTACCACAATGAATTCCATCTGTACATTTTGTCTTTCCAGTATTTTCATCTTCATCATCCGTACCACAATGAATTCCATCTGTACATTTTGTCTTTCCAGTATTTTCATGTTCGTCATCAGTACCACAATGTATACCATCTGCACATTTTGTTTTTCCAATGTAATCATTTTCATCATCAGTACCACAATGAATTCCGTCATCACATTTGTCCTGTCCTGAAGATTTACCTTCCTCAGTTTGATGATGAACATCACAGTCTGATTCTTTATGTCCTGAATTTCCCTGAGCAACCGTGTTATCCTTTTCTTCTACTGTATGAGTCCTTGATCCTGGTTCTGTTGGAGCTCCTGATGTTTTGGCTTCAGTTCCTGCTCCATCAGATGCACAAACCGCAGACTTTACATCTAAAGACTCTGTGACACGTTGTCCAGATGGAGGTTTAGGATGAGATTTGTCCATTTCTGCAGCAACAGCAGTAACACCAGTATCTGTTGAGCCACTTGATGCTTCTGATGCCATCGATTTCAGAGTATGTGATGCTGCAGATGACACAACAGGAGTCTGTGCTACAGACAACATGGGTTGGCCAGATATGGAAGCAGACTCCGATTGTGACAACGTCACCGTCGGCTGTGATACCGTTACAGACAACTCTGTGGTGGGCAAGTGCATATCTGCCATCCTCTGCAACCCCGAAGATGCAGACTCAATTCTGCCTCTGGGAGCGAATCCCGATCCAGGACTTGATCCAACAGCATGTCCAGGTGCATGTCCTGGCCCTGCCAGAGTCACCGAGAGAAACTGGTGGTGTGGAATTCCGGCCTGACCCATCATATGCTGCTGAACAGAATCCTCCAGGCCAGATCGAGATCCTTCTGAAGACGCTGGACTCTTTCCTCTCGGACTTTTGTTTCCTCCTCCATTGCTTCCAGTGTCGTCCTCTTTCTGAGCCAGGGCTGCCGAGTTGCTGAGAATCTCGAGTATCCTGCGCTCGGTTTCAGACTGCGGTTTGATAGGGAACTCTGACAGAGGCTTGTTGCCGGTCGTAGGAGGTGGAGGACGAACAGGGGGGCCAGACTGAGGAGACTGCTGTGGGGCTGATGTTAGTGATCCACCGTGAGGACCTGAAATGGCAGAAACAAAAATAATAAATAAAAAATAATGTCAAACAGTTGTGGAGCTCTGGTTGGGAGGGGTAAACCCAATCAGAGAATATGTCCACCGATAAGATTTAATCAGGTGCCTGATTAGACATCGAGGGAGGTCATAGCTGTGTTTGAATGTAAATATATTAATACAATATCTATGTACCTAAAACTGGTGCCTGATTAGACATCGAGGGTGGTAATAAATCAATACAATATCTATGTACCTAAAACTGGTGCCTGATTTGACATCGAGCGTGGTAATATATTAATACAATATCTATGTACCTAGAACTGGTGCCTCATTAAGCATCAAAGATGGTAATATATTAATACCTAGACTGGTGCCTGATGAGACATCGAGGGAGGTCATAGCTGTGTTTGAATGTAAATATATTAATACAATATCTATGTACCTAAAACTGGTGCCTGATTAGGCATTGAGGGAGGTCATGGCTGTGTTTGAATGTAAATATATTAATACAATATCTATGTATCTAAAACTGGTGCCTGATGAGACATCGAGGGAGGTCATGGCTGTGTTTGAATGTAAATATATTAATACAATATCTATGTACCTAAAACTGGTGCCTGATGAGACATCGAGGGAGGTCATGACTGTTTGAATGTAAATATATTAATACAATATCTATGTATCTAAAACTGCTGCCTGATGAGACATCGAGGGAGGTCATGGCTGTGTTTGAATGTAAATATATTAATACAATATCTATGTATCTAAAACTGCTGCCTGATTTGGCATCGTGAGTGGTAATATATTAATACAATAATATCTATGTACCTAAAATTAGTGCCTGATTTGACATCAAAAATGGTAATCAGGGTCTCTGCCAGAGGGTAAAATGGGTATGGTGCATACCCAAATATTTTTGCAGGTTTTTTTTGTTTAAAGGGACACACCCTAGTTACGTTTATTTGTTAACCATTACGGCGTTGTTTTTCGCTATTAAACCCCATTTTTCACAAATAAAATTGCACTTTACTTACATTTTATTATTTAGAATACACATTTCCATTCACCTGAAGTGCTTTTTGGTAATCCTGATGTTTGTAAAACCATGAAATGCATTTTTTGCATTTTTTCACAAAACGTGCTGTCGAGAAAAAACCATTAAGCAAGCGAGGTCCAATCTATTTTTAATGTCACAGACGTTGGTATATCACGTGACCGTTATCATTTTGGTTCGATTTGTTTGCTCGTGCACGGTTCGCGCAATCAACATCCGATTTGTTGTTGTTCATTTGTGAGATTTTTCTTCACAGTTCGTGAACATTTTCAGTAACAATAAAGTTCAGACAAGTAAGTGTCTCAATACAAAATGTTAAAAACCCTTAAAACCAATAATTTTGCTAAGTCTTACGATATCTGGAGAGGGGATACAACCAGGACAGAACAGTTGGAACATGTCCAGGAGAGGTGAAACGAACGCACCCCAAGTCTGTGAAATTTGTCGTGACGTAGGCATTGTTGTGCTTCTACCGGTGACATCAGAATACTAACTTTCAAAATTATTTCAAGCAATTGGGACATGAGGATTCCCATGGTACTTATCGATATAAAACCTGCTTTGTCACTCCATTTGATAAAAACATGATCTAACTGTGTTACAGGTTTGTAGATTAACCAAATTATAATTTATTTTTGGTGGATGGAACTAGGGTGTGCGGCTTTAAGTGAACCTTTTGACAAAATTAATTGCTCTTATCATTACTGTATGATTTTCTTAACCCATTTTCTTTCTGGGGGACGTCCTCACACAGTCTGTTGACTGTGGTTGCACTCAATTCCATAGCGCCATACCCATTCCATAGCGCCATTTCTGGCAGAAACACTGGTAATATATTAATACAATATCTATGTACCTAAAAATGGTGCCTGATTTCACATCGACAGTGGTAATATTTAATACAAGATCCATGTACCTAAAATGGGTGCCTAATTTGGCATCTAGGGTGATAATGGCTGTGTCTTAGTGTAAATATATCAATACAATATCTATGTACCTAAACAGGTGCCTGATTAGGCATCGAGTGTGGTAATATATTAATACAATATCTATGTACCTAAAACTGGTGCCTGATTAGACATCGAGGGTGGTAATAAATCAATACAATATCTATGTACCTAAAACTGGTGCCTGATTTGACATCGAGCGTGGTAATATATTAATACAATATCTATGTACCTAGAACTGGTGCCTCATTAAGCATCAAAGATGGTAATATATTAATACCTAGACTGGTGCCTGATTAGGCATCGAGGGTGGTAATATATTAATACAATATCTATGTACATGTACCTAAAACGGATGCCTGATTAGGCATCGAGGGTGGTAATATATTAATACAATATCTATGTACATGTACCTAAAACGGATGCCTGATTAGGCATCGAGGGTGGTAATATATTAATACAATATCTATGTACATGTACCTAAAACGGATGCCTGATTAGGCATCGAGGGTGGTAATATATTAATACAATATTATTTTTGGTGCTATGTACATGTACCTAAAAACGGATGCCTGATTAGGCATCGAGGGTGGTAATATATTAATACAATATCTATGTACATGTACCTAAAACGGATGCCTGATTAGGCATCGAGGGTGGTAATATATTAATACAATATCTATGTACATGTACCTAAAACGGATGCCTGATTAGGCATCGAGGGTGGTAATATATTAATACAATATCTATGTACATGTACCTAAAACGGATGCCTGATTAGGCATCGAGGGCCTGGAGGGTGGTAATATATTAATACAATATCTATGTACATGTACCTAAAACGGATGCCTGATTAGGCATCGAGGGTGGTAATATATTAATACAATATCTATGTACATGTACCTAAAACGGATGCCTGATTAGGCATCGAGGGTGGTAATATATTAATACAATATCTATGTACATGTACCTAAAACGGATGCCTGATTAGGCATCGAGGGTGGTAATATATTAATACAATATCTATGTACATGTACCTAAAACGGATGCCTGATTAGGCATCGAGGGTGGTAATATATTAATACAATATCTATGTACATGTACCTAAAACGGATGCCTGATTAGGCATCGAGGGTGGTAATATATTAATACAATATCTATGTACATGTACCTAAAACGGATGCCTGATTAGGCATCGAGGGTGGTAATATATTAATACAATATCTATGTACATGTACCTAAAACGGATGCCTGATTAGGCATCGAGGGTGGTAATATATTAATACAATATCTATGTACATGTACCTAAAACGGATGCCTGATTAGGCATCGAGGGTGGTAATGGCTGTGTCTGAGTGCTATCAGAATCAGCCTTCTTCTTTTTCTTCCTCGGCTTTTTAGCTTTTTCTTTCACTACTGCTGGGCCCATCTCCGGTGGAATGTTGGCAGAGGGAGGGGCACCAAAGCCTGCAAACAGCCATGGGCATTGAAGCTTGTGAAATGGACAAACATACATAGCAAGGCAGCAAGCACAGGATAACATGCCTAACAGGGAACATCTTGTTCAGTATCGCATCACGATTCACTACGCAACTTTCAGAGATCGCTACTCAATTTTGAAACATTAAACAGTAGTTGCTAATCAATTTGATCAATTGACTATAAATATTGCTAATCAAGATTTTGAAAACAAAATGTTCCCTGTCTAAGAACATCATATAACAGTTTTTTAAATTTATACATGCTGCAGTCAGTATTTTAAACCAGTTAGGGGTTGCAAAGTTAAAAGTTTATATTGTTTCAACGACACCACTAGAACTCACTGGTCAATTAGTAATCGTCTACTGGATGTCAAAACATTTAGTAACGCAATTCTGTCACATAGTCTTCAGAAAATACCTACTACAATTTCCATTAGTATAAAAAGATCCTTTTGCTTTTAACGGACACCCCCCCCCCCCCCCCACCACCCTTACTAACTCTGTTTAGGCTGCTGGTGCTCTCTTGCACCTGCCAGTGCAGGCGGTCACTTCTCCCACTCACCCCAACCCTTGCCTGTCCTGGACAGAGGAGCCGGCCGAGGCCAGCACCTGTGCCCATGACAGGCGTGCGTTAAAACAGCTTGCTCTGAATGTGCACGTTAAAATGTAGCAGGTTTCCTCTAAGATTACAATTTTAGCAAACTCATGGAGGGGTGGGGGGTGGGGGGGGGGGTGGGGGGGGGGGGACAGGTATATTAATATTCTTAATGTTTGAACATGATTTATAATAAATAGGAAATGTTATAAAGGAAAGGACTAAGGAATTTTGTTTAAAAACATCAAACATTTCTGATGAAAGTTAAAGTATGTTTTGTTTAACGACACCACTAGAAAAAAAGAAATGTTTTATTTAACGACACACTCAACATATTTTATTTACGGTTATATGGCATCAGACATATGGTTAAGAACCACACAGATTTTGAGAGGAAACCCTCTGTCGTCACTTCATGGGCTACTCTTTCCGATTAGCAGCAAGGGATCTTTTATATACGCTTCCCACAGGCAGGATAGCACAAACCATGGCCTTTGTTGAACCAGTTATGGATCACTGGTTGGTGCAAGTGGTTTACACCTACCCATTGAGCCTTGCGGAGCACTCACTCAGGGTTTGGAGTCGGTATCTGGATTAAAAATCCCATGCCTCGAATGGGATCCAAACCCAGTACCTACCAGCCTGTTAACCGATGGCCTAACCACGACGCCACTGAGGCCGGTCGACACCACTAGAGAACATTAATTCATTAATTAATCATCAGACATTGGATGTCAAACATTTGTTAATTCTGACACGTAGTCATCAGAGGAAACCCGCTAAATTTTTCATAATGTAACAACGGATCTTTTATATGCACTTTTCAACAGATACCAAGGTTTTTGACCACTTGTGGTTCACTGGCTGGAATGTTGAACGGATCCTGTAACACACACCTTAAGCGGGCACCCTACTGACTGAGCTAAATCCTGCCCCCATTTCTAATGAAGCATATTGTAAAGATCTTAAAAAATAAACATTGCAGCCAAATAGGTAATCTTTTAATACTTTATAACTGGGAGGGAGGGGAGGGGGAGGGGGAGAGAGAGAGAGAGAGAGAGAGAGAGAGAGAGAGAGAGAGAGAGAGAGAGAGAGAGAGAGAGAGAGAGAGAGAGAGAGAGAGAGAGAGAGAGAGAGAGAGAGAGAGAGTAGTCAGACATCACAGAATAATAAGTAATAATTAAGAAAATAAATACTGCAGCAATATACATGTGATACCTTTTTAATATTTAAATAAGGCACTTTAAAACATTAAAAATAGTGTTTGTAAAATGTTTATCTATATTTTAGCAAGAAGATTTGTCATTATAATAAATATAAGTAAACAAATGATGCCTTATATGCTTCTCAGCTCATCTGAGATGAAAGATGTTAAAACATTTTAAAAACAAAAATAACAGTAATTTATAAAAATTTAAAAAAAAAAAAAAAAAAAAGGAAAAGAAAGAAATGTTTTATTTAACGACACACTCAACACATTTTATTTACGGTTATATGGCGTCAGACATATGGTTAAGGACCACACAGATTTTGAGAGAAAACCCGCTGTCGCCACTACATGGGCTACTCTTCCGATTAGCAGCAAGGGATCTTTTATTTGCGCTTCTCACAGGCATGATAGCACAAACCATGGCCATTGTTGAACCAGTTATGAATCACTGGTCAGTGCAAGTGGTTTACACCTACCCATTGAGCCTTGCGGAGCACTCACTCAGGGTTTGGAGTCGGTATCTGGATTAAAAATCCCATGCCTCGACTGGGATCCGAACCCAGTACCTACCAGCCTGTAGACCGATGGCCTACCGCAACACCACCGAGGCCGGTTAAAAAAAAAAAAAAAGAGGAAAAAATCTACATAAATGCAAAGAAAACAAAATATTAATACATTAACAGCAACATGCACAATGTTAGTAACAAGTAAAATGCAGAAAAAGAGAAAAGGAAGCAAACAATATTAAAAGCTTTTTATAAGCAAACACAATCAAGCTGTTGGGGATGACAGGAAGGGAGATAACTGAGATGGGCGTACAGCAGCAGAAACTATCTAGGTTAAAATAACGCAACTCAGAACGATCAACAAATGATACAGCCATAAAATTGTTAAAACACACAACTGCAAAGAAGAAAAACAGCTAATAAAATACAACTAAACATATATATGTATATGTGTGTGTGTGTGTGTGTGTGTGTGTGTGTGTGTGTGTGTGTGTGTGTGTGTGTGTGTGTGTGTGTGTGTGTGTGTGTGTGTGTGTGTGTGTGTGTATATATATATATGTTTTATTTAATGATGCACTCAACACATTTTATTTACGGTTATATGGTGTCGGAGAGTCGGCTGTGAAGTATAAATCTAGCTTAAGGTAATGGAAATGTTTTATTTAATGACGCACTCAACAAATTTTATTTATGGTTACATGGCGTCAGACATATGGTTAAGAACCACACAGATATTGAAAGAGGAAACCCGCTGTCACCACTTCATGGATTACTCTTTTCGATTGGCAGCAAGGGATCTTTTATATGCACCATCCCACAGCCTTTGATTTACCAGTCATGGTGCTTAAGGCAATGATGCAAATTGTTTTTGAAGACTTCTGTTTAGCCATACATTTAACTGGCAGGTTAGTCCTGGCACACAGAAAAGGATTAATACAATACATGTTAAAATAAAAGCACAGACACTAGATTGCTTATTAAAAGTAAAAGATACAGACACCACAAAAAATAGCACCAGTCAAACCTGTCTATAAGAACCACCCAAGTAAGTTAATGGCCCCAGTGACCGAGTCTTCATCTTTGGGGTGGGGATGAGGCGGAAATCCAGGATTTATTTCATTATAACCGAGGGGAGTGGGATGTAGCCCAGTGGTACAGTACTCACTTGATGCACAGTTGGTTTGAGATGATCCCCGTCGGTGAGCCCATTGGGCTATTTCTCGTTATAGCCAGTGCACTATGACTGGTATAACAAAAGCTGTGGTATGTGCTATCGTGTCTATGGGATGGTGCGTATAAAAGATACCTTGCTACTAATGGAAAAATGTGGTGAGTTTCCTCTCTAAGACTATATGTTAAAATTATAAAAAGTGACATCCAATAGCCGATGATTAATAAATCAATGTGCTCTAGTGGTATTGTTAAACAAAAACAAACTTTGTAACTGAGGTTTGTGGCCAAGCCAGTGTACTGGAACTCAAATGCTTTGTTAGCAAGTTTGTATACAATAGTGTATACAAAAAACACTAAAGGAAGGAAGGAAGGATATGTCTTATTTAACGACGCACTCAACACATTTTATTTACAGTTATATGGCATCAGACATATGCTTAAGAACCACACAGATATTGAGAGGGGAAACCCACTGTTGCCACTTCATAGGCTACTCTTTTCGATTAGCAGCAAGGGATCTTTTATATGCACCATCCCACAGAGAGGATAACACATACCACAGCCTTTGATTTACCAGTCGTCGTGCACTGGCTGGAGCAAGAAATAGCCCAATGGGCCCACAAACGTGGATCGATCTCAGACCGACCGCACATCAAGCGAACGTTTAACCACTGGGCTACGTCCCGCCCCTAAAAACCCCCACTAAAGGATGTCTCTCACAAAATGCTCCTTATAGCAGATTTGACTGTAAAGGGTCAATACAAATAAAACTAACATATAGATAGTATACAAAGGTTAAACAAAATAAACATCGAACAAGAACAAATTTTTAACTTAATTTATTAGTCAAAGATGAACATATTCCAAATCCCCTTAAAATTAGTTTACTATATTCCAAACCCCCTTAATATTATTCAAGTAGAATAAAATTTCTGGCAGAAGTCGCACTGCAAATTTTACCTTTAAACAGAAAACTGCAGCTATAACCAATTAACTTTAACACTAAATCATTCTTTTCGGGTTTGTAATCCTACCAGTAATAATTTCTACCAATAGGTAATTACATTTTTAAATTTGAGTAATGTAACTCGACTTATTAAAAATGGTTTAACTAAAATTTGAATGTAATATAAAGAAGCACAATTTGAGTTTTTTGATATAATTGACATACACAAGTGAAATTGTCTGAATAATATTAGTAGTAGGGAACTACTGTTCAGCATCACCATGCAATTCGCTATGCAAGTTTTAAATATTGTTACACAATTTTAAAATATTAAAGAATAGCACTAATCAATTTTTAATTGATTAAAAATATCGCTATCGCTAATCATGATTTTGAAAATAAAATGTTCCCTGATTAGTATTTTATAATACTCAATCTTTTCTTAGACTAACCTGGAGCCATTGGGATTCCCTGCATTCTTATTTGATCCATCTGTGGACTTCCAGCGACTGGGGGGAATCCTCCAGGAAAACCCGGTCGTGGTCCATCGAATGGAGGCCGGCTGCCGTCAAATGGTGGTCGTGGTCCATCAAATGGAGGTCGTGGTCCGTCAAATGGAGGCCGCGGTCCATCGAACGGTGGTCGTGGGCCTTCAAAGGGAGGTCTAGGACCTTCAAATGGAGGTCGATTGCCCTCAAACATATGCCTAGGTCCACCTTCAGCAAAATGTCCTGGAGCTATTTTTCATAAATAAAATCAGAAGTTGTATTAGTAACCTCTGTGAATGAATGAATGAATGAATGAATGAATAAATGAATGTTTAAAGACACCTCAGCACAAAAATACACATCGGCTATTGGGTAAAATGTTTATTATAATATGATCACAGACTTCGTCATTCAAGGGGAGCTGTCGCTTGCTCCCCAACACTCCCCTGAGACTAGTTGAAGGAGAACAATTTATAGCTCCCTTTACAATTTGAATTTATGGTAACAAATTAAATATTATAGTATCTTAAATTTTGAACAGATAATACCGAAAACATTTTGAACTAACATGGAGAAAAAACATCGTACTGACAATAAAAAATCTGGAACTTCAGATAAATCCTGAAAACTTTCATCCCAGGATGATCAATGATGATGAAATAAAAGGAAACAAATTTTGAAAGCAAGAACTTCTAAGCAGAAATAAACTACTGAAAGTCGATATACAAACTATCCACACCACTTCATAATGATATCAATATTACTTTTTACAAAATGTAGCCAGAACACACATAAATAGTAGCTCAATACAGACATATGTTACCTCTTTGAAACCCCGAGGACAGACAATCCTTAAATTGTAGCACAATACAGACATATGTTACCTCTTTGAAACCAGAGGACAGACAATTAAATTGTAGCACAATACAGACATATGTTACCTCTTTGAAACCCCCGAGGACAGACAATCCTTAAATTGTAGCACAATACAGACATATGTTACCTCTTTGAAACCAGAGGACAGACAATCCTTGAATAGTAGCACAATACAGACATATGTTACCTCTTTGAAACCAGAGGACAGACAATCCTTGAATAGTAGCACAATACAGACATATGTTACCTCTTTGAAACCTGAGGACAGACAATCCTTGAATAGTAGCACAATACAGACATATGTTACCTCTTTGAAACCAGAGGACAGACAATCCTTGAATAGTAGCACAATACAGACATATGTTACCTCTTTGAAACCTGAGGACAGCCAATCCTTGAATAGCACAATACAGACATATGTTACCTCTTTGAAACCTGAGGACAGACAATCCTTGAATAGTAGCACAATACAGACATATGTTACCTCTTTGAAACCGAGGACCTTGCTCAAAAGGGCCGCGCTCACGGAAGAAAGCCATATGGCCAAGTCCTTCAGGTTTACCTGTAAATGCAAAGATGAGAGGTAAACATTTATTCAGTTGAGAAAGGTCAATTTATTTCATACTTTTCTCTTACTTGTCGAAACCATATGTTCAGCTCATTATGTCACTTAGACTTCCAACAAACATATTTATGAGTGATGCGTGCGTTACAACAGCTTGCTCTGAATGTGCACGTTAAAACACTCTGACCTGACCTGACCTGACCTTATGGTTGATGAAAAACAATAACTGTTTCCAATTTAATTGCATATCACTAACTGTCACTACTCTAAAACCTATATTAGGAGTTCCATAACTTCTGTTAAGTCATTATCAAATTTAGAGGAAGGAAGAAAAAATGAAATTTTTATTTAACGACGCACTCAACATATGTTATTGATGGTTATATGGCATCGGACATATGGTTAAGGACCACACAGATATTGAGTGATGAAACATGCTGTCGCCACTTCATGGACTACTCTTTTCTATTAGCAGCAAGGGATCTTTTATATGCACCATCCCACAGACAGGATAGCACATACAACGGCCTTTGATATACCCGTCGTGGTGCACTGGCTGGAGCGAGAAATAGCGCAATGGGCCCACTAACAGGGATTGATCCCAAACCGACCGCACATCAAGTTAGCACTTTACCACTGTGTCACCCTTTTTGCTACTAATTTCACCTAAGTATAGAATGAAAAGCCGTCTTATTTTAAAACCTTCAACATTCCTCTAACTGCATCCACCCATCAAATCAAAAAACCTAAAACCATGCTCATTGACAGGAATATTTTAGCTGTAAAGTTATTAAAAAAAGTAAAGTTTGTTTTATTTAACGATGCCACTAGAGCACATTGATTTTTTATCTTATCATTGGCTATTGGACGTCAAACATATGGTCATTCTGACACTGTTTTTTAGAGGAAACCCACTGTCGCCACATAGGCTACTCTTTTACGACAGGCAGCAAGGGATCTTTTATTTGCACTTCCCACAGGCAGGATAGCACAAACCATGGCCTTTGTTGAACCAGTTATGGATCACTGGTCGGTGCAAGTGGTTTACACCTACCCATTGAGCCTTGCGGAGCACTCACTCAGGGTTTGGAGTCGGTATCTGGATTAAAAATCCCATGCCTCGACTGGGATCCGAACCCAGTACCTACCAGCCTGTAGACTGATGGCCTGCCACAACGCCACCGAGGCTGGTAGTTATTAAAAAAGCTGCTCTTTCAAAAAAGAAAAGACCCACTAAAAATTGAGATCGATTCTAGAAAAGTATTTAGATATTTTTAAATGAACACACAACTCTTACCTGCTGCATTAGAGTTATCTCCTCCTGCAGGTTTTGTTGGGTCTATGCGCTGTCGCACCTGGACATGATCCCGGAATCTCTGCAGTTGTTCTCGCTGTTGAAAACCTTCCGAGAATGGGTTGTTGTCCTAGAAACACACACCAGTGATGACATTAAGAATAGAAATGGCAGGTGAAAATTAAATTATACGCTGCTATTACCGTCTGCTGTATATTATATATCACGTGACCTAAAGACCTTGTTGGTACTAAATATGACGTCATCACGACTTGGCAAACACCCAAAATGAAGTCACATAGTTTGTCGCTTGTTAGTGTCAAACCTGTAATAAAATGTTAGTCTAATGCAACCGATATTAGATTCTTAACACTATATAAAATTTTGATTTTTGAAAATTATCTATGAACGTTTTTATTATACTAATTTATAGCACTCCTCAGAAGAGTGTGTAAAGTGGTTTACATCGTTTCTATATATGTATGTATGTGCATGTATATAAAAAATAAAGGCTTTTAGACAAAAAAAACAGCTGGGGTAATAAATACAATAACAAATTTGGTATCAGCTATTATAAAATTTATGTCCCTCGTGAAATAATTTTCACTTGTCATTCGCTAAAGCTCGGGACAACTGAAAATTATTTCACCCGGGACGTAACTTCTGTATTAACTGTTAACTTGTTTATTATCCTCCGTATACTCACCCCAATAACAGTCTGTAGCGGAGTCTGGCCTCGGACATCTGCAGGCTGACCTTTGGGCACGTCGGGCCTCAGCCCCAGTGTGTCAGGGATGGCTGGAGCTGGGGCTGGGGCTGGGGCTGGGGCTGGGGCTGGGGCCGGGGCCGGGGCCGGGGCCGGGGCCGGGGCCGGGACCGGGGCCGGGGCGCGCAGTCTCGGTCCGGGGATTGGGTTGGGTCTCACGGCCTGGCCCTGACTCAGCAGTCTCAGCCTCTGCTGCATGTACGCGTCGTACTCCTGGCGGTCGCTGCGTGTCATGCGCACAGAATTCACCGACGTGCTCGCGGAACGGGGAGCCGATGTTGTAGCCGCAGTCGTAGCCGATGCTGATGACGTAGCAACGATGGATGTTTGTATCTGTTGTTGTTGAGTCGATATTGGAGGAGATTGTGCGGGTGCTTGAGAAACAATCAGTTGTTGTTGTTGTTGCTGTTGTTGCTGCTGCTGCTGCTGCTGCTGCTGTTGTTGTTGTTGTTGTTGTTGTTGTTGTTGTTGTTGTTGTTGTTGTTGTTGAGACGTGGGTGGTGGTGGTGGTGGGAGAGGGGGAACGTTTGGAGGCCAGTTTCTGCCAAACACTTCCTGAAAAGCAAGAATTACATGTCTATTTCTACACATATGGGCTCAAATATAGAGCGTAATAAAAAAAATTGATCTTAGCACAGTGTGAAGATTGCTTATACAGCTACTGATTGTTTGGATAGATTATTGTTTTTCACGGCCATATCTTTTCTTTCATTCATGACTCAGATTGCTTCTACAGCCACTGATTGGTTGGATAGATGATTGTTTTTCACGGCCGTAACTTCTCTTTCATTCATACGTTACATGGACTGTTCATTTCACGTGTCCAAAATACATCTGTGTTATCTTACTACACAATTACTTTCTAATGATAAAAAATAGCACTTTCATTCTAATGATGTATACAGAAAACACTAAAGGAAGGAACGAAAGAAAAGTTTTATTTAACAACGCACTCAACACATTTTATTTACAGATATAAGGCATCGGACATATGGTTAAGGACCACACAGATATTGAGAGACGAAACACGCTGTCGCCACTTCATGGGCTACTCTTTTCGATTAGCAGCAAGGGATCTTTTATATACACCATCCCACAGACAGGATAGTACATACCACGGCCTTTAATATACCAGTTGTGGTGCACTGGCTGGAGCGAGAAATTACCCAATGGGCCCACTGACGGGGATCGATCCTTGACCGACTGTGCATCAAGCGAACGTTTTACCACTGGGCTACCCCTAAACATAATATTCCCTCTAGTGGTGTCATTAAACTAACCTTCTGTTTGGTGCGGTAGTCCTGGAACTGCATCTGGTGTTGGCGTTGCTGTTTGCGAAGAGCCTCCAACTGTTTCTGAAGCCCAGACTGCTCTCCCGATATCCTCTCCAGCTCCGCTACGTCCGACGGGTTCAACTCATTTCCAACTTTCTTGGCCTATAAATCATGTTATTATGTTTAAGATTAAACTTCCGAATTTTGTTTTTAATAGGTACAGTCTAACTCCTCTAAACCAGACACCCTTGTGACCAAGTAAAAAGTCTGGTTTTATGAGGTATCCGGTTTAGAGAGGTTCTCTTCTGTACAGTTATTTAAATAGTCAACAGATTATCATGATTCAGAATTTTAATGCAACATGATATGCATATAATACATAAGAAATCGACAAATATGTTCATGGTGTTTCTTTTTCTTGTGTAAGACTGCAATGACCCATTCCTTCATCTTTAAGAACAACCATCATACTAGTTAAATTAGGATATTTATTTTGAAAACAAAAAACATTAACCCTTAATATATTTAATTTAGTAACTATTACCCCTCAAACTTAATCATGTTCATGGGTGCAATTCCTCTCGGTCTCTTGCTTCTAATTCCGATTCTTTTGAGGGGTGCGATTTTTCCCTCTGAATTTTGAGGAGTGTGATTTCCACCCAACTCGTAAACATTTTGAGGAGTGCAATTTTTAGCACTCCTGGGTTTTTCAAAAACGAATGTCTGAGACAGGGAAATCCCAAGGCTCGTTTCAGACAAACAGTTGTATCTCTCAGGTGGGGATTTCCCTGTCTTCAACAGCCACTCGTGATAAGATTATTTCTGTTTCTTACCTGACGCTGTCTGGCCTGTATAGTTTTCTTGGCTCTCTTTTGTTTCTGAATCTGTTGTTCGAGTAACTTGATCTGCATGTCGAGAAACTGGGCCTGTTTTGTCAGCCAGTCTTCGTACTGCATCATCTGTCGATGGTACTCCGGGCTCAGCTCTCCTGGGAAAGAAAATACCGTCTTTTAGAAGCATTTCTCGTTTTGTTTTCGCATTAAGAGATGGTCTAGTGTTCTGTCCTGCTTTCTGAAAACACTGCTTCTGATCTTTTCTGAGAGAGAGAGAGAGAGAGAGAGAGAGAGAGAGAGAGAGAGAGAGAGAGAGAGAGAGAGAGAGAGAGAGAGAGAGAGAGAGAGAGAGAGAGAGAGAGAGAGAGAGAGAGAGAGAGAGAGAAAAAGAAAGAAATGTTTTATTTAACGACGCACTCAACACATTTTATTTACGGTTATATGGCGTCGGACATATGGTTAAGGACCACACAGATTTTGAGAGGAAACCCGCTGTCGCCACTACATGGGCTACTCTTCCATTAGCAGCAAGGGATCTTTTATTTGCGCTTCCCACAGGCAGGATAGCACAAACCATGGCCTTTGTTGAACCAGTTATGGATCACTGGTCGGTGCAAGTGGTTTACACCTACCCATTGAGCCTTGCGGAGCACTCACTCAGGATTTGGAGTCGGTATCTGGATTAAAAATCCCATGCCTAGACTAGGATCCGAACCCAGTACCTACCAGCCTGTAGACCGATGGCCTACCACGACGCCACCGAGGCTGGTAGAGAGAGAGAGACACACACACACACAGAGAAAGACTGGGGAGAGGGAGAGAGAGGGAGAAGACAGTGCTTGAGAGAGAGAGAGAGAGAGAGAGAGAGAGAGAGAGAGAGAGAGAGAGAGAGAGAGAGAGAGAGAGAGAGAGAGAGAGAGAGAGAGAGAGAGAGAGAGACAGAGAGAGAGAGAGAGAGAGAATGTCTTGTTTTCTAACAGACACTTCCATCTTTGCTCCCACAGTCATCAAGAGTGAAGATGCAGTGTTAATATGGTAACTAAGTATGATAAAAATCACCTGGTGGTGGTGGTATCGGTGGCTGTGGTGGGGGTGGCAGCATGGTCAGTGGGCTCACACGTGGGGGCTGCATCCCGGGGGAGGGCGACTGGAAGGGTGACGGGGTGCGTGGACTCAGCTGTTGGGAGGGAGGTCGACTGGAGAAACCGGGAAACTGGGATGCGTCTCCTTGTTGGGGACTCGTCTGCGATGGGGGGCCAGGCCATGCTGCTTCAGGTGACTGCATCCTGTAGATGAACAAATAATTAAAAAATATATAGAGATTATTATATAAGCGTGGGTGTCTTACTGATTTTATAAAAATGTGTCATAATTGTTGTATTGCACGAGCAAGAGCGTAAATCCTGATACAAGTTTCGTAAAATCAGTACTAATGACACCCGAGTGTAATGATTTCTTTATTATCCATATAATTTTTTTTTATGAATAACAAGAGCCGTCTCAAATGTTTCAACCACAGCTAGGAGGAGACTTTTGTTAACTTTAAGTTATGCTGAACCATATGGATAATAAACACAGAATCATTCATTGTGTTTCAGTTATGTTTTATAAATATATTTATTTAGTAACTGAGTATTTTAATTTGTTTCAAAAAATTTGATTTGTTTTAAAGTCATAACACAGACAGAACTTAGAACAAAAATGCATCATATTATTACTGCAAATAACATGGAACTTCAATTTTTCATTATTATTCATACTTACCTAGAGCTAGCACAACAAAAATGCTATTCAACGCATTATCCACGCATATCCGGCAAGGGAGGGAATTCTGCAGTGTGAATGTATGACTCAGGTTGAATAGCATTTTTGTTGTGCTAGCACAGTAAGCTGAATAAGACTATATTGTATTTATTTTAGGATCTACGGTATTATAACAAGCCAACTGACCGGTGCCCGAGCTCCATTCGAGGACCCATCTGAGACATCGTGGTCATTCCCGGAGGTGGAGCTAAACCTGCAGCAGATACAACAAGAAATATCAGTAAGTATACTTTTACAATCATTCTGAGAGTACTGCTATCCCATCAAGGACCAGAATTCTTTGAAATTTGGGTAAAGCACCAAGAAAGTTAAATTTGATCAATAACAGTACATGATAAAGCTATATGTAAAATTTCACCATAATATCTTCAGTATTGCAAAGAAAAAAAGAAAGAAAACAAATCCAGAAAACAAATCAAAGCCAAAGGGCCATAACTCTGGAAAAAATTGGTAAAGCGCCATGGAAGTTAAACTTGATCAGTAACATGATTAAGCTATAGACAAAATGTCATCTTAATATCTTCAGGCATTGTCCCCCCCCCCCCCCCCCCCCCCCCCCCCCAAAAGTCCCAAAAAACAAATTTTCATATTTCAATGGCAATAACTGATAAATGGGTAACTTGCCATTAAAGTCAAACTTGACCTTTAACAGAACATGATAAAGCTTTACACAAAATTTCAGCTCAATATTTTGAGGCACTGCAGAAAAAAGTCTGGGAAACAAAATTTCATATCACCAAAGTTCAAGGGCTATAACTCTGTCAAAAATGGGTTAATCGCCATGAATCGTCAAACCTGGTACCTAATTCACTAAACTCTCGTAACTTTGCGATCTTGCAGTGCAATGCTAAAAGACTTACAAAGAGGATGCTTTGTTGTCTAACAGAGTCTAAGAGCTCTTTGTGAATTAGGCCCTAGATCTGTAACAGTACATGATAAAGCTATATACAAATTTCAGGTCAATCCATATAATTAAATTTCAAACATACTAATAATAACACTGAAAGTCCATATTTTATTGCGAATAATAATTTTGGTACTTAAACAATAATGCGACATCATCAAACATGACGTTCCCAGACAATGTTATTTTTGCATTTAACGAGAAATGACCAGTGGGATGATGTTAAATTATAATAATTAAATTTCTGTTTCCCACTGGTCCAAAAGTAGCAACAGGAGTTTGTTCATTTCTCGATAAATGCAAAAATTATGTCGTCAGGGAACGTCATATCTGATGACGTCATTTTATATCGCTATTTTGTCTTATTAAATGTCATTGTTTAGAACTGACAAAATAATTAAAAAAGAAATATGAACTGTTAATATTATTACTAGTAAGCATGTTTTAAATTTAATTATAAGGATTGTGTGTTATTTCATTTAAGTTTATCTGGGTATGCAAAAATAAGCAGATATCGGACGTCGTTAACTAGTTATTCTCTACTGAGTTATTGTGAAATACCTGGCCGGAGTCCTGCTGGCATGTCCAGCTTGCCCGTCTCGCGGCGGTGTAGCAGAGCCTGTTGTTCGGCCTGTCGTTTCTGTTCCTGCTTCTCCTGAAACACAAACCACTCTCAATATAACACACACACGACTCTGAGAATTAAAAACTAAATTCAAATACTAGTGAAGGTATTGCCAAAATTTTCTTATTGCAATATAGGAAGCTGAATATTACTGCTCAATATGGTAACATCATAAGTGGCTCTGCATAATTTAAGTTAAGGTAGCAAATAATTAGCCCCCTCTTATTTTCTTTTACAACAAGATCTGATGTGAATGTGATCATTTTGAGGAAAACAAGTTCAATCCAGTAACAGCTCAACAGTAAAAAAAAAAATGGAGGGAGGGAGGGAGGGAGGGAGGGAGGGAGAGGGAGAGGGAGAGGGAGAAAGAGAGAGAGAGAGAGAGAGAGAGAGAGAGAGAGAGAGAGAGAGAGAGAGAGAGAGAGAGAGAGAGAGAGAGAGAGAGAGAGACAGAGAGAGACAGAGGGGAGGGGGGGGGGGGGAGGGGGGAGAGAGAGAGAGAGAGAGAGAGAGAGAGACAGAGGGGGGAGGGGGGGGAGAGAGAGAGAGAGAGAGAGAGAGAGAGAGAGAGAGAGAGAGAGAGAGAGAGAGAGAGAGAATGAGAGAGAGAGAGAGATATAGCTTCCAACTCTTACCTGCTCTAATAATTCATCCAACAGTGTGTGCTGCTCCTTCTGGGGCATTCCCGGTCGCACCTTTCCCTGTGACCCTGGTGGCGGACCTGGACCTGCATTGACCCCAGGACCACCCTGGAAACCAGCCATTCCTGGCAATGGCTGCCTCTGCATCCTCATACCCGGGTGCTGCAGCCTCTGCTGCATTGGCCCAAAAGGTCTTATCCCCCTCGGACCCTGATTGGCCTGGACGTGGGCCAACTGCTGCTGCAGATTCGGGTGAGCAGCTCCAGGCATTCCCATGTCGGGTCTCGAACCCATCATCCCTGGGTGCAGACCTGCTGCCGAGGTAGCTGGCAGGAGCTTCGACATCTCCTGTATCCCCTGCAGTGTCTGCGATGCGGTGTGCTGACCCGCGCTGTCCATCAACAAACTCAGACCGGGCATTCTCTGAGTCTTGGAGGACGACGTCATCTGACCGTCAGCCTGAGACTGAGCCAGATCTTGTAAACCCTGCGATGCCGCTGCCGCTGTGGCAGTGAACGCAATCCTCTGCCCCGGACCCTGGAGTCTGATCATGTGCTGCGCAGCAGCCGACTGACCGTACAAAATGCTCTCGGGAGTTGGTGTCAGCGTGTTTCTTGGCGTCTGAGACGGAGGCTGTCCGTACGTCCCCTGAGCATACTGGTTGGTCGGAGTTATGGTTGCTCGCGGAGAGTGCTGAAGAGGAAACGGAGGGTGGCCTAGGGACATGCTGGGTGGGGTGTTTGCGAGGGAAGGCTGTGGAGCCATAGTGAACATAATGGATGGCTGTCCCCGATTCACTCCGGACGGTGGAAAGGGCGACTGGGATCCAGGCATCATACCGGTGTTGAATGGCGAATGCGAAGCGACTGGCGGACTGAAAGGCGACTGTCCGGCAGATGAGAAGGGAGACAACTGCTGGCCTGGCGTCACCGGCTGGCTGAGCGGAGAGTGACTTGGCATCAGCTGATTAAACGGAGATTGCATGTTCGGCGTCCGCGGCGATTGCTGGCCACTGCGCGGAGAAGACAGCCCCGGCGTTCCGGGGTTTTGAACTCCCATCGCTCCCGGAGACATCTGAATTGGTGTGTGCTGTCCCGCCTGCAGGGGCGACATCACGTGAGAGAGTCCTGGTCGTGGCACCATGCCCAAGGAAAGAGAATCCGGACACATTCTCTCGTCTCTCTCCTGCTGGCTTCGAATCGGGTCCGTTCCCTGTAGCAGAGCCGCAATGTGACTTATGTTAGCCTTGCTGTCCTTCATGCCTTTTTGTTCGTCCTTCTTTTCATCAGTCGACTTTGATTCCTTCAGCTTCAGACTCTCCTCTATTTCTTCCGCCCTCTTCTGACTGAATTCCAGGAACTTGGCCTGGAAGTCGGTAATTCCCTTTTCTTGAGGTTTCTCATCCGAATCTTTGTCTCCGTCCATCGGTGTCTGGTCGTCGGGTTTGCTTTCGGTGCTTTTCGTTTCAGATGTCTGCGGGTCCATGCCTTCAATCTTCGGCAGGTCTTCTTCTGTCTTGACGTCCGTGTGCGAAGTTTTTGTCTCGTCCATGAAGTCCAGAGTTTCCTCGAGGATTTTGTCATCGTCCAGGTTGAGTTCGGGATCTGCATATTTTAAGATGTCAAAAGTTCCATCGGCTCCAGTGAAAAAACCTGAAATAAAAACAACAAACGACAACATTAGTGCCAAATAGTATACTCAACAACGAAAGTTTAGCTAATGTTAAAAGAAAAGGCATAACATTTATAAATTAACCTATTTTTATTAATTAGTATTCACATCTGAAATGTTTACCATTTACAAACAACATAAACTCATCAACCTTTGCCTTAACACAACAGGAGGACCTGGTTTTCTTTTAAGTTTATTCAACCATGGCAAACTGAGATGTCATAAAAGATATTTGCTAAATTCTCGTTGTTGAGTATAGTACTGTCATTAAGAACAGAAATAGCAACTCCAGAGTTGTTTCTGTCAGAAGGTACAAAGTGTAAAATTACGTACTCTAAAATCTTGGAAATAATTGGATACATTTTTTACAAATTTTAGATTGATTATAGTAAGAGAACTGCTGATTAAAGTTTGTCAAAGTACATGAAATACGTTGACCAATTTTAAAGGGACATTCCTGAGTTTGCCGCATTGTAAGATGTTTTCGACTAATAAAATATTTCTACGATTAAACTTACATATTAAATATATTTTCTTGTTTAGAATATCAGTGTCTGTATATTCAATGTGTTTCTGGTCATCTTAATATTTGTAAGAAGCCCAATCTGGATTTTGTCTTCAAATAATTTCATATGTACAAAAAAATATAATATTTATATTAGGCAATAAAAAATAGGCAATAGAAAATATATTGAAATTTAACTTAGTACTAATATTAGAACGACCAGAAACATGTTTAACATACAGCCACTAATATTTGATGCAGAAAATTATATCTGATATGTAACTACAATCGTTAAAAACTCTCTGTTAGTCAATAACATCTTTAAAATTGCAACAAACTCAGGGATGTCCCTTTAAACGTTTTAAAACACATAACCACCTAGAAGGGGCATTTTGATCTGCTTTGTTTTTATTACGTACCTCAAATTATTTCTAGCTGAAAGCTTGAACTCCAAGAGGTACTTGTAATAAGACTTACAGAACAGATAATAACATTTATAAACTACACCCTATAAGCTATTAAAAAAGTAAACCATGCACGTACCGATGATTCATCGATATATATTAAAAATTATCTTCTTAATACAAGAAAAACAAGGAAAAATCTCTCCACGAAGAAAACCAAGGCTACATATCTCTACAAGACAAAGTACACGAGACATGTGACAAACTGAAGAAAGACACGGCTACATGTCACTATAAGACAAAGTACACGAGACATCTGACGAACTGAAGAAAGACACGGCTACATGTCACTATAAGACGAAGTACACGAGACATCTGACGAACTGAAGAAAGACACGGCTACATGTCACTATAAGACAAAGTACACAAGACATCTGACGAACTGAAGAAAGACACGGCTACATGTCACTATAAGACAAAGTACACGAGACATCTGACGAACTGAAGAAAGACATGGCTACATGTCACTATAAGACAAAGTACACGAGACATTTGACGAACTGAAGAAAAACAAGACTATATATCTCTTACAAGACGAAGCCCATGAGACATTTATGATGAACTGAAGAAAACAAGGCTAAATCTCTGTACAAAAGCAAGTCCAAGAGACATTTATTATGAACTGAAGAAAAACAAAGCTACATCTTTCTGCAAGACAAAGTCCTCGAGATATGACGAACTGAAGAAAAACAAGGCTATACATCTCTACAAGACGAAGCCCATGAGACATTTATGATGAACTGAAGAAAACAAGGCTAAATCTCTGTACAAAAGCAAGTCCAAGACATTTATTATGAACTGAAGAAAAACAAAGCTACATCTTTCTGCAAGACAAAGTCCTCGAGACATTTATGACAAACTGAAGAAAACAAGGCTACATCTCTCTACAAGACGAAGTCCAAGAGGTATTTACGACCAACTTACT
This sequence comes from Gigantopelta aegis, assembly GCF_016097555.1. NCBI lineage: Eukaryota > Metazoa > Mollusca > Gastropoda > Neomphalida > Peltospiridae > Gigantopelta > Gigantopelta aegis. Next base: position 5,554,470 of record NC_054709.1, read on the forward strand.
GAGCAGGTCATCATCTTCGTGTTTCTCGTCTTCAGACATGGAGTGTTTCGAGACTTTGACGTCGATGTCCGGCAGCTGGAGCTGATCCCCATCTGTGTGCGTCAGATGCGGCTGATCCGAGCCTCTCTTCAAATCGGCGTTCTGAAACATGTCATCCTCACTCCCAGCACCACCTTCGGAAAGCTGTTTCGGAAACGGGGATACGCCATCGGTATCTGAAAGGGGAGGGGAAAAAGAAAAGGTTTGAATTTATCTTGGATAATCAACCATCTCTTGTGTTTTCTTGCAAGATGGTGCTGGTGTACATGAGTGTGTGAACGTCTTTGTGACATACCTGTGTGATAAAGATGTATGATATACACGTGTGTGATAAGCATGTGTGACAAAGATGTGTGATAAGCGTGTGTGACATACCTGTGTGATAAAGATGTGTGATATACACGTGTGATAAATGTGTGTGATAGACATGTGTGATATACCTGTATTTCTATCTGAATTAATTTTTAGCTGGGCGTGGGACGTAGCCCAGTGGTAAAGTGCTCGCTTGATGTGATCCTTATCGGTGAGCCCATTGGGCTATTTTTTCGTTTTAGCCAGTGCACCACGACTGGTATATGAAACGCCGTTGTATGTGGTATCCTGTCTATGGGATGATGCATATAAAAGATCCCTTGCTACTAACCGAAAAATGTAGCAGGTTTCCTCTCTGAGACTCATGTCAAAATTACCAAATGTTTGACATCCAATAGCCGATGATTAATAAATCAATGTACTCTAGTTGTGTGGTTAACAAAACAAACTTTAAGTTTGATAAAAGAATGACAATTTCTCCATTGCAGGTGGCTTCACTCGTCCTGTGATGGACTCGCCAATGAAGACGAGGCTGAAGTGGCTGCTGATTATGGATACCACTGTTTGTTTTGCCGTCCAATCACTAAACATCCTGGTCCATATAAGTCTACAGTCAGTCTACACTGTTTGTTTTGCCGTCCAATCACTAAACATCCTGGTCCATGCAAGTCTACAGTCAGTCTACACTGTTTGTTTTGCCATCCAATCACTAAACATCCTGGTCCATGTAAGTCTACAGTCAGTCTACACTGTTTTGCTATCCAATCACTAAACTTCCTGGTCCATGCAAGTCTAGTCAGTCTACACTGTTTGTTTTGCCGACCAATCACTAAACATCCTGGTCCATGTAAGTCTACAGTCAGTCTACACTATTTGTTTTGCCGTCCAATCACTAAACATCCTGGTCCATGCAAGTCTACACTGTTTTGCCATTCTATCACTAAACATCCAATAGCTGATGATTAATAAATCAATGTGCTCTAGTGGTGTTGTTAAACAAAACAAATTTTAAACTTTGAACTATGTGAACAATACCAAAAAAAATCTTTCATACCGTGCCCCATTTTTGGAGAGAAATGTTGGCCAGCTCCGTCAGCCGAGGTCTGTCTCTGGAGCTCAATAGTAGCCGTCCCCTGACGAGCGCCGTGTAGAAACTGCTGGTGGAAGCTTGTAGATGGTATTGAGGTGCTGGGCTGCTGCTGCTGTTGTTGTTGTTGTTGCTGTTGCTGCTGCTGCTGCTGTTGTTGTTGTTGTTGACCCAGCAGGGCCAGTAACGGGTGACCCGGTGGGATCAGTCCCTGAGAGTGCAGAACCTGGATAAACTGTATCCGCTGGGCAGGAGGCATCTGCTCCTGGAAATAAAACATAATACATCAGGGCAAGGCCACCCTCTCCCACAGAGTTCCTATGTTCCTGGGCATGTAGTTAAGGTGATCTTAGTGTTAAGGGCTATGATCAATCCATCTTTTTCATGTATGTCTTCCAAATTAACTACATTTACGGGTGAGATTATGGGTGTGTCTCCCGTGTGTAGGCCTCCACATTGGGGATGATTACCCGGCATGCACTGCCGATTCCGTGTATCCTGGGCTTGGGTGATACCGAGGTAGGTCAACTGACAGAAAGCATGGAGCACGGCCCTGTCAAGTAGTCCCATACCGAAATGGAAATACTGCGGCTTCACCATTCATCTCATCATCATCCATGTTTGTAATGCTCAAAAAAACAGAAAAAGTCTTTGTAACTGTGTTAAATGTTGTGGCGTTTTTAAAAAGAAAATACCTACCCCCCCCAAAAAAAAAAACCCAAACAAACCCACACCAATTACATTAAAAATGTTTTAAATGGACTACTGTAATTTCTTTTAAAGAGTAGACATAAACGATTTATGGTTGTCAACCCTCTTTAGCATGCTCTTCAGTGGGTCTGGTCTTACCAGCTGCTGTGGGGTCGGAAACTGACCCGAGCCCTGCCCTGGGCCTTGCGGGGGTTGATCTAACATTGGTGGATGTACCGGTCTCATTCCCATAGGAAACCGCAGACGCATGCCCTCAGGGAATGGCCCTCGAGGTCCAGGGAAGTTTTCACCATCTAAACAGAAAGAAAAAATATTAATATTTATTATATACACAGCTATGAAATATATGGATCTACAGAAACCATAAAAGTGATATTCGTAGTGTGTGAAAATATGGTTTTCACACATCACTTGTTGACTATAGATCTACAGAAACCATAAAAGTGATATTCGCAATTCGTGAAAATATGGTTTTCACACATCACTCGTTGACATAAAAATTGTATTTGAAAAGAAAGAAATGTTTTATTTAACGACGCACTCAACACATTTTATTTACGGTTATATGGCGTCAGACATATGGTTAAGGACCACACATATTTTGAGAGGAAACCCGCTGTCGCCATTACATGGGCTACTCTTCCGATTGGCAGCAAGGGATCTTTTATTTGCGCTTCCCACAGGCAGGATAGCACAAACCATGGCCTTTGTTGAACCAGTTATGGATCACTGGTTGGTGCAAGTGGTTTACACCTACCCATTGAGCCTTGCGGAGCACTCACTCAGGGTTTGGAGTCGGTATCTCGATTAAAAATCCCATGCCTCGACTGGGATCCGAACCCAGTACCTACCAGCCTGTAGACCGATGGCCTGCCACGACGCCACCGAGGCCGGTGTGTATTTGAAAAAGACAACATGAAAGCTTCTATATAATATGTATGTGTGCACCAGCCTGACAAGATAAACATTTTAAGGGCTATGTGTACTGTTGATTTTTTTTAACCATTATTAAATACATTAATACACATCATTTATAATAAACTGTTATAAAATAATAAATATGGAAGGTTTTTTTATCGGTATATTGTATTGTATATATCAATATAATTTCATTTGTGCTGTTATACGAGTTACTCTGTTCTGATTGGACAAAATTAAGGAAGGAAAGAAGGAAATGTTTTATTTAACGACACACTCAACACATTTTATTTACAGTTATATGGCGTCAGACATATGGTTAAGGACCACACAGATTTTGAGAGGAACCCCGCCGTCACCACTTCATGGGCTACTCTTTTCGATTAGCAGCAAGGGATCTTTTATATGCACCATCCCACAGACAGGGTAGTACATACCACAGCCTTTGATATGCCAGTTGTGGTGCACTGGCTACAACGAGAAATAGCCCAATGACTTGTAGTCATCAGAGGAAACCTGCTACATTTCTCCTAATGCAGCAAGGGATCTTTTATATGCACTTTCCCACAGACAGGAAAGCACATACCAAGGCCTTTGTCCAGCTGTGGTGCACTGGTTGCAAAGATTAAAAAAAACAGTTGAATGGGTTTACCGAGGTGGTTCGATCCTGCAACACAAGCACCTCAAGCGAACACTCAACTGACTGAGCTAAACCCTGCCCCTTCATTATATCAAATGCGACGTCATTACAAAAAACATGCCATGGAAAAGGACTTTAGAAACTGGTGCTTGTGTATTTCTACCTGTGTTCTTTGTAATTATAAGAATTGTTGGCCATTTGTTGTGCATTTATTGATGTATAACAGTCACAGATTTAGTACAAAAATTACTTCACTATGCTACCCAATTTTATATAATTTGTGACAGTTATACATCGATAAATGCACGCAAAAAAAAGAAGAGAAAGAAATGTTTTATTTAATGACGCACTCAACACATTTTATTTACGGTTACATGGCGTCAGACATATGGTTAAGGACCACACAGATATTGAGAGGAAACCCGCTGTCACCACTTCATGGGCTACTCTTTTCGATTAGCAGCAAGGGATCTTTTATATGCACCAACCCACAGACAGGATAGTACATACCACAGCCTTTGTTACACCAGTTGCGGAGCACTGGCTGAAACGAGAAATGGTCCAATGGGACCACCAACGTAGATCAATCTCAGACCACTGGTCTACGTCCCGCCCCCTCGATAAATGCACAAGAACCGACAACCAATTCTTATATAAAAAAAGAGTTAATATACCAAAATTAACTGGATTAGGGGGTCGCACAAGTCTCTGTCCCAAGGGCCAGCGTTCGGGTGGAGAACCAGGTACTGGCTGGTCTGTCAATCCAGGGGCGGGACCTGAAAAAACCCACAGAGGGTGTAACATGCATTTCGAAACAATGATCTAGACCTAAATAAAATGTTAAAAATTATAACAAAAGTATTTTACAGAGATAAAACAATGATCTAGACCTAAATAAAATGTTAAATATTATAACAAAAGTATTTTAAAGAGATAAAACAATGATCTGGACCTAAATAAAATGTTAAAAATTATAACATTAGTATTTTAAAGAGATAAAACAATGATCTGGACCTAAATAAAACGTTTAAAATTTAATATAACAAAAGCATTTCAAGAGTTTGTTTTGTTTAACGACACCACTAGAGCACATTGAATAATTAATCATCGGCAGATTCTAACACACTATCCTGGCCATCCACCTAAGCTGTTTGTACAGGATAGTTAAAGTTAAACATTTGTTTTGTTTGACGACACCACTAGAGTACATCCATTAATTAATCATCGGCCATTGTAGTCATCAGAGGAAACCTGCAACATTTTTCCTAATGCAGCAAGGGATCTTTTATATGCACTTTCCCACAGATAGGAAAGCACATACCACGGCCGTTGACAAGTTGTGGCGCACCAGTTGGAATGAGAAAAAAACCCAATCAGTTCAATAAATCCACAGAGGAGGTTCAATCCTGCGACGCAAGCACCTCAGGCGAGCACTCACCCGACTGAGCTAAAATCCTGCTCCCACCCCCTAACAAAGAACCAAAAACAAAATTATAAAAATTAAAGTAGAAACCTTGTGGTCTAGGTCCCATAGCGCGCGGCGACCCATCAGGGGGAGGCCACTGCGGGTGTCCCATGTGCGCCTGCTGAATCATTTCCTCCTTCTGTTTCTTCATGCGCTGCTGTTTCATAATCTGCTGAGCCAGGATTTCACGCAGCTGCTGGTGCGGGATATTCTGCTGGCCGCGGTCACCCTCTGCCTGGTCACCGGTTCCCTAGAGAAACCAGTGGACAACAAACATTAACTCATTTTATGAACATGCTGGGGTTTTAGGGGTTTTTTTTTTTCAGAAGCCGTTGACAATTTTCAACATTTTCAACACTGTACAAATTATAACCTAAGTGGGATCCAGGCTTTCTGCCAGAAAATAATTTGAGGGTAAGTAATAAAAAATTAAAAAATAAAGGAGGGGGAGGTAATTTTGGAGACATTGACAATTTTGTTTACAACTGTAAACAAAAACATACACTGACTTTCTACTACAAAATAACTTGAGAAAGAAAGAAGTGTTTTATTTAACGATGCACTCAACACATTTTATTTATGGTTATATGGCGTCAGACATATGCTTAAGGACCACACAGATTTTGAGAGGAAACCCGCTGTCGCCACTACATGGGCTACTCTTCAGATTGGCAGCAAGGGATCTTTTATTTGCGCTTCCCACAGGCAGGATAGCACAAACCATGGCCTTTGTTGAACCAGTTATGGATCACTGGTCGGTGCAAGTGGTTTACACCTACCCATTGAGCCTTGCGGAGCACTCACTCAGGGTTTGGAGTCGGTATCTGGATTAAAAATCCCATGCCTCGACTGGGATCCGAACCCAGTACCTACCAGCCTGTAGACCGTTGGCCTGCTACGACGCCACCGAGGCCGGTAAATAACTTGAGAGGCCGTAATGAAAATAAAACACACACTATTAAGTCATATATGAAAGTGGGTTACCAAAAAAGACCCAATTTTAACATTGGTGGTTGGGGTACTGGGATTAGCCGGCCCGTATTCAGAATGTATGCAAAACATCAGCCGAAGTTTTAGAAAGAGAATATGGAAAATATTGGACAAACAGCTGAAAACATGAAAACACTGTAAAGAGGATACAAAAATTTAGAAAATGTTCATCTCTGATAACTATTCTTTCTAGCTGGATCTGGGTTTGAAATGTTTTGGAAAATTTTGCCCATATTTCATAATGTTAAAAGTTTGTTTTGTTTAACGACACCACTAGATCACATTGATTTATTAACCATTGGCAAATGGATGTCAAAATTTTGGTACAGTAATTGTGACATATAGTCTTAGAGAGGAAGGAATGAAATGTTTTATTTAACGACGCACTCAACACATTTTATTTACGGTCATATGGCGTCAGACATATGGTTAAGAAACACAGACATTGGGGGAGGAAACCCGCTGTCATGGGCTACTCTTTTCGATTAGCAGCAAGGGATTTTTATATGCACCATCCCATAGACAGGGTAGTACATACCATGGTTTTTGGTGTACCAGTCGTGGTGCACTGGCTGGAGCAAGAAATAGCCCAATGGGCCCACTGACAGGGATCGATCCCAAACTGACCGCGTAGTCTTAAAGAGGAAAACCATATCACACATTAATTGCCACAATTTTTGACTATATGATTTTATTCTTGATATGTGCCAAGAGGTAGCAGTTAAAGCCAGTGTATGTTTTTTTTTAAAAAGAAAATGTTGACACAAATATCACTAGAAAAATCAGTTTGATGTACACTTGTAGTAAAAGGGGAATGAACAGAAAAAAACAACAAAAAACCCAGAGTACACCTGTAAAAATATCGACAATTGTCAATGGTTGTCGAACTCATTTATTTTTTTTGAAAATATATTTGCAGGACAAAAAACTTTTTCACACTTGAATAACAACTTTTGTCTGTAGTAGAAATTTTTTTGCAGTTCATCAGTGAATGCATGAGCCATTTATAAAAACAGTGATTTAATAACAAATAGCAACAATTAGTTTTAAACAAAATAATGATCAAATTAAACTATCTAAAATATGTGCAAGCTGTGAAAAACACACCTATACTAAGCCAAAAAAAAAAAAAAAAAAAAAAAAAAAAACATTAATCACATTTATGGCATGCAAGTTAAAATATAACATAAGCAAGGGGATTAATTGAACTATTTCATATACTGACGAAATACCCAACTCCATGTTAAGTTAAAACCTAGTTTAACTTTGGGGAATGTATTTGTTATATAGACAGACTTCTTCATAGAATATTTATTTCTTTTAAAAATCTCAACCTTTCATAATGAATAAAAGTCTGAGACTTGAGATAATTAGAGGAGAAACTCGCTGTCACCAAACTATGGGCTACACATTTCCATTAGTAGCATTAGGGATCTTTTATATACAGTCAGACCTCGTTACAACCACCATGTCTGTCCCTGGGTCGCTTTGTCGTTATATCGAAATTGCCGCTGTATCGAATTGTCATGAGTTTGCCAAAATAACGTAACAAAAAAGACTAATTAATATTAACTGATGACTGAATAGCATTTAAATAATTAATGTATTGCAATTATTATTAAAAACAACAAATACATGTACATACATTAAATATGTTTTTAAAAAACATCATGTTATATATATATATATATATATATATATATATATATATATATATATATTAAACAAGGTGCATTCAGCGTTAGTCTAATCATTGCTTGGTTACAGACATCTACGATTGGTACCTGTTTTGTTTACAAAATACCATGGAAATAGAAGATTTTTATTGTTCGAAGTCAATCCTTTAATTGGTTAACTAAAGGCTTATTTGCAAAAGCAATACATGTCTACAGATTTCGCAGACATCAGTAGCTCGGACAGCATGTGACACAGCTGGCTCACTACAAGATCAAGGATTCTAAGTGGCTGTGTGTGTACTGCCAACGTGCTACAGTATCTGTGTTTATGTAATGTCATTGTAAAGAGGTGTTTTCAGACGTTGGATGCCCGTTTGTTCCTAATTTGCTCTATCTGTTTCGGAAGGTGTGAATTCCGGTGTAATGAACAGAATAACACTGATGTATGTTTGTTCCCAATAATTTGTGGTCGGATGGTGTAAATGTCGCAGTAACAACGGTCGTTGTAACGAGGTCTGACTGTACACCATCCCAAAGACAGGATAGCACTTATCACAGCCTTTGTTATACCAGTTGTGGAGCACAGGCTGGATTGAAAAATAGTTCAATGGGTCCACCGACTGGGACGCTTTACAACTGGGCTATGTCCCACCCCTCGGACCCCGTCCCGCTCCTCGGACCCCGTCCCGCCCATCGGACCCCGTCCCACCACTCGGACCCCTGAAGGTGAGAAGCAAACTTCAGAATCTTCATTCTAAATTTTATTATATTTTGTTTAAATGTGTCTGTTACACTCACCAATCCCTAACTTATGCTAGTGGAGCATATAAAAATTTATTTTTCTTTCTTTCCCCCTCCAATATCACTACTTAAGGATTTATCCACAAATACATTCACACTAATAAAAGCACCTAAACCAAATGACAAAAAAATAACAAAAATAATAATAACTACATGTATGCTAGCCCTTGCAATTCAGAAAACTGCCTCAGCAAAAATAAATGCTGAGGCAAGTCTGCTTCAGCTAAAATACACTGTGCTTCAGTTAAAGTCTAGTGCTTCAGCTACAATACACTCTTGCTTCAGCTAAATTACACTCTGCTTCAGCTAAAATGCACTGTGCTTCAGCTAGTCTAGTGCTTCAGCTACAATACACTCTTGCTTCAGCTAAATTACTCTGCTTCAGCTAAATTACACTGCTTCAGCTAAAATGCTGTGCTTCAGCTAAAATACACTGCTTCGGCATTTACATTTTAAATGTAGATGTATTTTCTCACAATAACCTGAGTCACAGGCCATAGGATTTAAAATTTCATGGGGAAAGACATCTTTGGTTCCTTGTGATCATGGAAACCAATCCAGCCCTTTATGTTAAATTTTCAATCTAGGAACCAGATGGTGCTTACTGGTATTATATATATATATATATATATACACACACATATACACATATATACATACAGTATGAAATATTTCAGTCGCCAAATGAAAATAGTAGTCGCATATGTGACCAAATTGGTTGCAATGTAAAGTTCTGCCATCAGAAACTGGTTTTTGACAAAAAATTAAGTATATATATATATATATATATATATATATATATATATATATATATATATATATATATAATCATAATCATAATCATGAGAAACGAAATTTCGGTTCCATAATTTTACTGACATGATACCGAAAATAACTGTTTCCATGAAGTCGGAGGACCTCGAGTTGGTAAAAAACCAATACTGATGTTAATCCGGGCCTCTGAAAATTGCGAGCACAATCGTTTCATTCGCGCGTCGCTTCGGCAAGTCTAGTTTTGCGTAACCCATTTTTCGTCCGCGCATTGAATTTAGGACATCATTTAGTCATGGTCATGACGGGTTACGCAAAAATTAAATGTGTTACCTGAATTGGATTTTAGGGAAACCCAATCAGTCATGGCTAGCTCTGGTACTTGCCAAGTTCGCCAACTGCGAATTTTAAAAAGATTGGCGAATTTTATTTTCATTTGGCGAATAAATTTCATGTAATTCTTGTTAATTTATTATAAAATAACCTCTTTTTTTATTATTATTGAAGTTTAAAATAGATGATTTGGCAAAATGTTCTGTTCACCCAGAGCTAGCCATAAATAGGTTGCATAGATTTTCAATTCTCAGGAAATGTTTTATTTAACGACGTCTCAAACACATTTTATTTACGCTTATATGGCGTCGGTTCAATTCTCAGAGGCGTGTAAAACATTTTACTTCAGCTTTTACATCGGCATGGCTGAAAGTCAGTCAACATGAATTGCAAGGACTGTGCGGTGCAGATCTAACTTACCAAAACAGGGTGCTTATAAGAGAAAGGCCAGTTCCCAGAAGGTAAGACCATAGCCCGCCGTCTGCCAAATAGTTGCTCGTGCTACACAACAAGGATACGAAGATTTTAAATCAAGCATCTACAAGCCTAGTTCTACTACACAACTATAAGTTAGGAGCTATGTTTAGTGGTTAAAATGTTGGCAATCTGATTAAAATCAGCTCTACTTGTCTACCAGTAGATCTAACAGCACTGCGTGGACTGCCATGTCCAGGTGACATTAGATCTATAAATAACAATTTAAATATCGACCAATTACTCTTTGCTTTTTATAGCGTTATTCGGGAGCATACAAATTCTAAAAATATCGGGTGATAGGCAAACTTGTTGGTCTATTTCAACATTGAAAAAACAGGAGCAAAATTGCAGTAATCAACTCTGGATTGTATACTAGTATAAACAGATTTTATGGCCATAGCATCACAGGTTTTTTTTTCGTCTTGAAACAAATGTTATATAAAATTTTATATTGAAATTAGTTTCTGGCATACTTCATCATTCACCCGAATCATTTCGTACACCCTCGGTATAAACCTGAATGTTTTCAAATTCTTTTCAAATAACTGGCATGATTTTGCAAGTAAGGTTTTGATTGGTCAAATGAAAGGTCAACTGGACATGAGCTCTAACGGGCTGCTGTTAAATCCACGTGTAATAGTGGAGCTAATTTTAATTAGATTGAAATGTTGGTTATTGTATACAACAAGGATCTTGTTCCACCCTCTACAAAACCACTCCCTACCCAACCCACCCACCACCTTCCATGACATTCCCCCATCTCAATTTTTTTTTTTTTAAATAGCAATTGCATATTTGTTTTTAGCCACATGTAGGCCTATATTCAATTAGACATCTTTCAAATTTGTAATCTCATTGTTTTGTTTACTCTTTATAAACTTGTTTTGTCTGGATATAAAGAGCTTTAGAACTGATAACATATTATTTTATGAAAGCAGCACATCATTAAGCAAAGAGTAACTTTAACAGTCTACCGACTTGCATGAATATTTACTTTTTTGATTGGCTTTAAGTTGGTAAGTTTTACAGAGATTAAAGAGAAAACTTCAATAGTCTTATTCTATTTCCTTTTTGGTTTGGTTTGACAAGTTTTATAACAGATAACGGTCTTCACAAGGCAAAAAAAGGAGAGTGCCAAATTGATCGCATTGCAGTAAAAAAAATTCATTTAATTTTATTTCAAACTGCATATGATTGCTCGCCTAGCACCATTTCAGGAGAGTGATCTGCAGCTCACCTTGATTTTGTTCATGGTGAGTTTGTTTTAACGACATCACTAGAGCATATTGATTTATTAATCATCGGCTATTGGATGTGAAACATTTGCTAATTTTGACATAATAGTCTTAGAAAGGAAACCCGCTATATTTTTTCTTTAGTAGCAAGGGATCGTTTATATGCACCATCCCCAAGACAGGATTGCACATACCATGACCACAGTCTTTGATATATCAGTAGTGGTGCACTGGTTGGAACAAGAAATATTACGTTTAAAGAGATAATTTGGCGGAAAAAAAAATTCTCACCAAGAGTTAGCCCTGTAAAGATACTAAAAGATGACGAGACACAGCCACATGTAGTGTTATAGTGTTAGTTTCTAGGCTAAACTAAAAGCTATTCCAGAAGTACGAGTGCAAGAGGTACGAACAGCTGTGGATGAGATGTAACACAACATAAAATGATGTAAAATAATGTAAATATTATCACTACCATGAGACAAATATAAGGAGAGTCATTTTAGCTCCCTTAGTATATATGACATTTTTTTCTAAAAAGTACTCAAAATTATTAAAAATCAATAAGAAATATGCTAATATCATAAATGGCTTCTTAGATTATTAACAACTACCTTTAATTAATTATACTGGCAATATTATTAAATAACAAAACAAACAGCGCCAATTCATATTCTGTGTTCTCTGCAGAAATCAAACTCAATAAAAATTCATACTCTCGAAAAAAAGGTTTCGAGTATGGATTTTCACTATAAAGAATTTTTCACTATTGAAGCAGTTTTTGATAATTTAAATTAGAAGTACTTACATTATATTATTTACAATATTACTTTTCGTACACCTGAAGTGATTCTCGTCATCCAGGTTTTTATAATACCCCAAAAAATGGATCATTTATCCAAATTAATATAATTCAGCGAAACTAGAAAGTCCATTGAAATGTAAAAACTAAATTTCACCATAACGTCATTTAGAATGACAATGAAAGTCAATATAAGATGTTAAGGATAATTAATTCAATAAGATGTTCACCATGCTTCAAAGTAGTAAAATTACTGTTTTTCCTAATAAATATCTTGTACTACACTATATAATATAAATGAACTCTTCTTAGCTGTTCTCAAATCTAAGAATTTTGTTTTTGAAGATATAGACACTGTGTATGTTCCCTTTGAACTGCCTATTTTTGGAATAGCTTGCAACATTTCTTAATGCAACTAAGGCCGAACAATAAACTGCATTCTACAAAAAATATATTAAAGTAACAGACCCTGGTTTTTAAACACAACGAAGAATTTTTCACTATTAAAGCTGTTTTTGATAATTTAAATTAGAAGTACTTACATTTTATTATTTACAATATAAATTTTCGTACACCTGAAGTGGTTCTGGTCATCCAGGTTTTTATTAATATCCCAAAATGCATTTATCATCATTCTAAAAACGCACTTTCGTCTGAGAAGTAATGGTTAATGAGACACACTCTAGTTATTTTTGATGGTATTTCCCTGTTTAAACATCACAGACTTTAGCTTCTCTCAGTTATAACTATATCCAAATGTCGTCTAAGAAGTAATGGTTAATGAGACACACTCTAGTTATTTTTGATGGTATTTCCCTGTTTAAACATCACAGACTTTAGCTTCTCTCAGTTATAACCATATCCAAATGTCGTCTGAGAAGTAATGGTTAATGAGACGAGCTCTAGTTATTTTTGATGGTATTTCCCTGTTTAAATATCACAGACTTTAGCTTCTCTCTGTTATAACTATATCCAAATGTCGTCTAAGAAGTAATGGTTAATGAGACTCACTCTAGTTATTTTTGATGGTATTTCCCTGTTTAAATATCACAGACTTTAGCTTCTCTCAGTTATAACTATATCCAAATGTCGTCTAAGAAGTAATGGTTAATGAGACACACTCTAGTTATTTTTGACGGTATTTCCCTGTCTAAACATCACAGACTTTAGCTTCTCTCTGTTATAACCTTATCCAAATGTGTTGCAGTTTTGTAGATTAACTAAACTTAGTGTCCATTATTATGGGCAGAAACTAGGGTCTGTACCTTTAATAACAACTCAGTTATCAATACACCTCAGTTATCATCACAGCTACCCGTAATATACACATAACAGTATTTTACAATCTTGCAAAACCGAATAAATTATACATTTTGGGGTTTTTTACGGTTTGTTCCAGAATAGATCAAATGGAAGGGGTATGCAGAGATACGTCTGGTGAGCAAAACAATTTGCCAAATTGTCTATTGAACTAAAAAATTGCAGAAATCAAGTTATTTTCTAATAAATGCCAATTATTACATGAAATTAATTTGCAAAATTAAAATAAAATTCACCAACTGCTTTCAAAATGTAATTACAAATTTGGCAAGTACTGAAGCTACCCTGGATATGAGATGGGAGGAGGGGATGGGGGGTGGTGGGGGTGGAGGCTGTAATTAATATTTCATGGGTGTGTTGCAGTATGTATCACTGCTTTAAATTTAATTTTAATTTTATCGACAGAGATTGAAATATTGCCGTCCCGACCTGTTTTTTGCCGGTCAATACCATCATGGGCCAGGAGACTTTTTTTATTTTTTTGCCTGTTATTCAGTCAGACCGGAAATTATTTTATGTTTTATTCACACATTAGTTTCAGTCAATCATGTCTGGTCTGGCAGGTTTTGATTTGGGACGGCAGAATTTGTAGCTTACTGTCCAGATCAAATATCTGACAGGGATGTTAGCTAATTTTGAAACCTGATGGGTGTGGGTATATAAATCACATTACACCACCTATCCCCCAGATGTGGTTAATTCTGAAACAACCGTAATATGCCGAAAATAAATATACTGAACTTTACGGATGGATGATATTATTGTTTTAATGATACCAAAGTCCCGATATGACATATCATGGTACAATATTTGAGAACCAGTTTACATAGTATGTTGAGAGATTTCCATTACTTTGACAAATTAGTCCTTTACTAATTTTTATACAGCATGGATAGAACATTTAGAATTTGACTAATAAAATGTTGTGTGAATCGGACACCTTTTAATAATTTTTAAATATCTTACATATCTGAAAGGACAGGTTAAAACTGTGTAAAATACTGTTGCCTGGCACCCAGAATTATCTTTTATTGTGAAATACTAGTCATTAAATCATTTACTACACCAGGGCTTCTAGATTATGGTAGCCCCACTCCCATGGCTAGTGATATACAGTGTTGGGCTAGTAAATAATTACTATAACTAGCCCGACGGCTAGTGGAAAAAAACCTCTTGTCAAATGCTGCATTTACATACTGTGTAAATATGAATATCCTGCCCACTCTTTCCGCCCCAATCTAAGAATTTTTAACCTCAATCTTCCTTTTTAGGTGACATATATGATTATTACTATTAATAAAATTGAATTTATTTAAAGTAGGGCTAGTGAATTTTTAATCATGGCTAGTACATTTTTAAAATCAATGATCCCATGGCTAGTTGATTTTTATAAAATTCTAGAAGCCCTGACTACACACACAGTACAAACTCTGAAAAACAAGTTAAAATGTTATACATATAGTTAAAATTTAAATAAGAGACAAAATACATTTTAGCTTAAGTGGAGAAAGAAAAGAAATATCACGCTACCAAGCATTTAAATTCGGTGATTTTTTTCTTTTTTTTGACGAATCCACCGAAATCGTTAAAGGAAGTATGGAACAACCCTAGCTGTCAGGTTGGTTTTTTCAAATATGATTTGATCACAAACAGCGAAAACTGTATTGCCAAAGAAACATGATACACATAAGGTACATGGTCTTAAAGCCAATCATTTTACAATAAATTGAACACAAGTCGCAAGATTTTGTTATTTTTTGTGCATGTTATGAATTATAGATATTGCTGCATTCACCAGGCCTTAATTTAGAATTGAGAAAACATAAGTGACTTCTCCCTATCCAGGATATCTTTATGAATTATAGATATTGCTGCATTCACCAGGTCTTAATTTAGAATTGAGAAAACATAAGTGACTTCTCCCTATCCAGGATATCTTTATGAATTATAGATATTGCTGCATTCACCAGGCCTTAATTTAGAATTGAGAAAACACAAGTGACTTCTCCCTATCCAGGATATCTTTATGAATTATAGATATTGCTGCATTCACCAGGCCTTAATCTAGAATTGAGAAAACATAAGTGACTTCTCCCTATCCAGGATATCTTTATGAATTAGGCCCCTGGCTCCATATTCATAAAAATACTTAAGTGAATGTATGATACTTATCTATGTACTTTAAGTATGTATTTAGGTATAATACATTGACTTAAGTATGTTTATGAATACGGAGCCAGGTGTCTTCCATTTCGCCGGCTAGATTAGGGTCTGTTAACTATGCGACTGGTTTTAAAATTAAGCCAAATGTTTTTTTCAATATATAATATAACGTGCCAGAAGGGAAGGGCAAAGTCTTATATTATTTTTAATAGAAAAAAATCCAGTTAAATGTCCAGTTAGTGATCAGTTTAATTAAAAAATAAATAAATTAAAAACAAAAATAATAAAACTTATCAGCATTTCTAATGAATGAGGTGCAAGTTAAGAGTAACAATGTTTTTTGAAGCAATGCTGAAGTTTCATAAGCTTAACATTGAGGAAACAACTGAAGTAATATTTAAACTTCCGAACATAAATGTATGTTGCCTCTTTTTAAACATTCATCTACGTGACCAAAGCTTTCTAACACCAAGCTGCTGTATTAACATAAAATAACAAAAGCAATACAATAACCAAATGCCACAAATAAAGACAATGCAAGATTCATGCATTTGCTTATGTATTTAACCCATTATTCTTTCTTAAATCAATGTACTTACGTATGTTCTCAGAAAAAAATTGTTAATAAAAGCTGCTATGTTGATAGAATCTACTAGCTAAGACTTTAAAAAAAAATTGTATTTATATTTAAAAAATTATAAATATATATATATATATATCTTTTCAGAAATTAAAAAGAGAAAACAAAGACGTTTTGTTTTTATACTGACACATCAGCATAAACAAAATTATAAAAACTAATTTTATTATGTTATTCAGGACAACAAAATTCTTACCAATGGTGATTCTTGCGGAAACATAGGTCGTGGGCCCCTCTGCATATGCTGTATGGGCACGCCCGGTCCCATCTGCGATACCGATCTGGCTACCATGGAAGGTTCCATTCCTGGCTGAGGGGTGCCAGGCTGGTGACTGTAAGGATCTGGAAGACTCTGTGATCGAACTATCTGTGGGTGGGGGTGCCGGAACGATTCCTGTCCCTGTCCCCCAGGAAACGAGAGATCCAAATGGCGGAGGACACCGGGAGAGTGAGGAGACTTCCCAGCAGTCGATGGTAGTGGTGTCTGCTGAGGAACTGCAGACGTTCCAGACGTCTGCACCTCCAGACCTTGCTGCTGCTGCTGTCCGAACGTTTCTGATGGCACTGAGGTGACCGACACCTGCTGAAAATGCTCCGGTGTGCTGGCTTTCACCCCGGGCGACATCTGCTCAGGTGAGGAGAATCGTGGTCTGGGACCCATCATGACCGAACGAGGGCCTCGCATGGAATGCATGAAGTTATCTTGTGGGCCGACAGGTCGGGGTGCATCGGAAGGAAATGCGTACGGGTCGGAAACCGGCAGTCGAGGGCCGGACACCATCTGTTCAGCTGAGCCAGGACCTCGGAGCAACTGTCCATGGAACGGCTGATTTGGACCGAGATGAGGCGTCCCCGGGGCTGAAGCGTACGGATCTTGTGGACCAGCCATTCTCGGTGTCCCTGGGGGATGAAGGTAAGCATTCGCCTGCGATGTGGCCTGGTTTGGAGACATCTGCTGTGCTGCCTGCTGTGGGTCAAACGACTTCCGTAGCTGTGACATTCCTGGCGTCCCCTGAGGCTTTGGATAACCGCCTTCCTCGGGCCCATGTCCTTCGGCGTGGGGCGTGCCTGGGGGATGGGCGTACGGATCGAAATCCTGCGGCGTCCTGGGTGGGTGACTCAGTCTTAATGTTCCCGAGCCCTGAGCAAAGTCAGGTCTCGGCGTGGATGGTTGGAAAGCGTACGGGTCAGGATTTGGCTGTGGACCCGGAGTGCGTGGATCAGGGGAGAGAACCTGCTTCACTCCAAGAGGATGTTCGAAGGAGGATGGTCCTTCTACTGGTTGGCCTACAGGCCAAGATGGTGGCATGTTTCTAGGACTACCCAAACCACCAGGACTGTGAAGTGGACTCCCATCACCTGAAAAGAAATAACATTTGTATGCTGTATACAATTTTTTACCAAAATTATTATTTACAATTGTTTGTACTGTATGAAATATAATTAACCTGTTTTTGTGTAATATAGCCTAAAAATAAAAGACTTCTTTGAAAATACATATTAAATCAAATTCAAACACCCCCCCCAAAAAAATAAAAAAATAAAAAATAAAATAAAATAAATTTATAAATAAAACAAATAAATAAAATAACAAGTATGGTCTTATGGTGAAGTTGTGAAGTCACAAGCAGGGTTCGTACAGAAAGTGTGAAATCAAATTCAAGAACATTTGCGGGGGGAAATAGAACTTTTTCAAGAACATTTTAGGAGTGTATGTACAATAAAAAATTTCGCTGTTGCATACGTTTCTTATGCAGGTCTGACTTCGCATGGCTTTCTAAAGCATACTTCCCAGCCAGCATTCACAATGCTTAATCGTTTCTTGCAAAGATTGCATACTGCAACCTTGTCATCTGCGCAACCTTTCACTATCCAATCTTTATATTTGGGATCAACAAGCCACTCATCCCGAAACTTGCAACTTCCATGTTGGCGAGGCATGATCGAAAATGTTCCAAGAAACTTCCAACATGTGCGAATTAAAAATCCAAATGGCATCGCGTAGAAAATAAAAAGCAAACATGGCCCTAATTGGTCATTCGCTCTTGAACGAACCAATAGAAAACGTAGCATTAGCCTATATCAGGTGGCGCCATCCCCGATCTCCGCTATTTTGTTTGACATAATTCGCCAATTTTTTCATACAAACATTAGTAATGATTGTTTGACAAAATGCCAATAAATATTATCCCGCCATACAAATTGTTAGTTTTGTGAAAATCAGATTCAAGAACATTCAAGAACATCCAGTCAAATTCAAGAACATTCAAGGGTACTCGAACGAAAAAATCAAATTCAAGAACATTCGAGACTTTCGGCGCCCTGTGCGAACCCTGGTCACAAGATTTGAGGCCAGTAGGTAGGGGCTTTAGATCACACCAATTTGAGCACAACAGGTGTGTTTTTTCTAACTGTTCTGAGCACACACCAAGGTCTTTTTGGTGCAGTAATGTTAAAAATGTCATACACCTACCCACTGAGCCTTGCGGAGCATTCACTCAGGGTTTGGAGTCGGTATCTGGATTAAAAATCCCATGCTTCGACTGGGATCTGAACCCAGTACCTACCAGCCTGTTGACCAATGGCCTAACCACGACGCCACCAAGGCCGGTAGCTTGTAAAAGAGTCATACATGTTCAGAAATTCATTTCAAGTTATTTTAATCCAAATGCAGCTGAACATTCCATTCATTTTGAGATGAAATCTTTTATGGTCAGCATGTTTGTACTTAAAGGGACATTCCCAAGTTTGCTGCATTGTAAGATTTTCCGACTAATAAAATATTTCTACGATTAAACTTGCATATTAAATATATTTTCTTGTTTAGAATATCAGTGTGTGTATATTCAATGTGTTTCTGGTCGTCTTAATATTTGTAATAAGCCCAAACTGGATCATGTCTTCAAATAATTTCGTACGTACGAAAAAAAAATATTTTAGAAAATATATTGAAATTTAACTTAGTACTAATATTAGAACGACCAGAAACATGTTTAACATACAACCACTAATATTTTATGCAGAAAAATATATTTGATATGTAATTACAATCATTAAAAAGTCTCTGTTAGTCGATAACATCTTAAAAATTGCAGCAAACTCAGGAATGTCCCTTTAATTTGTGCCTACTTAATTTGGGAAGACTCTTTACTGCCTCAGATTTGGTGCAATCTAAAGATTTGTACGTACTGGGTTCAGCTGTACACTGTATACAGTGCATTCCCCAAATCATATTTCCTGCCGTTTTGCAGATGACACTCACCAGAAATCCATTTATTAACAGGAAACTGAAGACAACTCGGCTTCCTGTGTTTTTAGATTTTAATTTTTAGTGGAAAATATGTTGGAATTTTGAGTTGACAAAGTGGTTTTCAGCAAGTATTTTCACTTGACAACAATGGTGGCATGTCACGGTCATTTTCAGGGCTAGCTAGCTGATTGTGACAGCTATTTTAATAATAAATTTGATTGTTTTACCAACAACGAAAATCATCAAATATTGGGATATGAATTGTAGTTCGTTTTTTAAAAAATATTCTGGTCAGAAAGCCACTGTTATTGGGAATAATGGACATAAATACTGGAAAGCTGGCACAAATATCTGTAAGTAAATGCATGTTTTTTGTCCAAAATTAATCCAGTAGTCTTAAGGTTAAATGGTTTTTGCATCAAAATAACATAGCACACAGATGTACCTTCTGGTGAGAAGCCTGGAAGAGATACGATCGGAGTACCTTCCATTCCAGGTAGCGGAGACCGGCCAGGACTCAGTACGCCATGCTTTGGGGACATCGGCATCATCGGCAACGGCCCTTCAATAGGTCGACGGACTAAAAAGACAACACACAACATAAAACGCTAAACCTTTGACAGGAATATTGTATCTGTTTAAAAAATAAGTTAAAGGGGTGGGATTTAGCCCAGTGGTAAAGCATTCGCTTGATGCATGGTCGATTTAGGATTGATTCCTGTTGGTGGACCCACTGGGCTAGGGGGCGAGATGTAGCACAGTGGTAAAGCATTCGCTTGATGCATGGTCGATTTAGGATTGATTCCTGTCGGTGGACCCACTGGGCTAGGAAGTGAGATGTAGCCCAGTTTTAAAACATTCACTTGATGTATGGTCGATTTAGGATCGATTCCTGTCGGTGGACCCACTGGGCTAGGAGGTGAGACCTAGCCCAGTTTTAAAACATTCACTTGATGTATGGTCGATTTAGGATCGATTCCTGTCGGTGGACCCACTGGGCTAGGAAGCGAGATGTAGCCCAGTTTTAAAGCATTCGCTTGATGCATGGTCAATTTAGGATCGATTCCTGTCGGTGGACCCACTGGGCTAGGAGGCGAGACGTTGCACAGAGGTAAAGCATTTGCTTGATGCATGGTCGATTTAGGCTTGATTCCTATCAGTGGACTCAATGGGCTAGGGGGCGAGAAGTAGCCCAGTGGTAACGCATTCGCTTGATGCATGGTTGGTTTAGGATCAATTCTTGTCGGTGGACCCATTGGGCTATTTCTTATTCCATCCTGTGCACCATGACTTGTATATCAAAGGCCGTGGTATGTGCTATTCTGGCTGTGGGAGTGCATATAAAAGATCCCTTGCTACTAATGAAAAAAAATGTAGCGGGTTTCATTTCTAAGACTATATGTCAAAATGACAAAATGTTTGACATCCAATAGCCAAAGATTAATAAATCAATGATTATGTGCTCTAGTGGTGTCATTAAACAAAACAGACCTTTTTAACTTCAAATGATATTTAACAAGATGAACACTCAAAGATAATATTTCATCATTTCACATCAAATGCAGTGTACGTTGTGCAAATTATTTTATGCAAAAAAAAAAAAAAAAAAAAAAAAAAAAAAAAAAAGAGAGAGAGAGAAGAAAACAGAATCAAATCAATGTCCTGTCCTTTGTTGTCATTTCCTACAAACTATACTAACGTCCAAAAGAAACTTTACTAGGCTTGACATTCTAATTATTAAAATCCCATAAACGGTATGGTGGGATATGAAAGTATCACAAAGTTCAACATATAAACATCACAACACACTTCATGATATATTTATTTTTATAAAATTAATCAAATTTGATGTATGTAAAGTTTCTCTTGGCAGGACTTCTAGATTATTGTAGCCTCACTTCCATGGCTAGTGATATTCAATGTCGGGCTTGTAAATAACTACTATTGCCATACCCAACAGCAAGTGAAAAAAAAAGGGTCAAATGTTGCAGTTAAGTCTATTTTATAAATATGAATATCCTGGCCCCATCCCAATACCCAATGTTAGTGTTTTTAATCTCCCTCTTCAGCTGACATATCTGATTATTACTATTATGTAGTAATATTGTATTAACTTATGTAAAGTAGTGATAGTACATTTTTAATGGTGGCTAGTAAATTTTTAAACTCACTGATCCCATGGTTAGTGGATTAAAACAAAATTCTATTAGTCCTGACTTTTGGACGTCAGTGTTAAAATATAATAAGTGCTCTATTTATACCTTCCTGTGGCGGCAGCTGCTGAAACTGGTCTGGAACACCTGGTATCTGTCCGGCCCCAGGGGAGGGCAGAGGAGGGGGAGCTGGGGGAGGGGGCATTGCCTGACTGTCCTCACGCATTTGCGCCTCCTGCTGCCTGCGTCTCAGCTCTTGAGAAACCTGCTGGAATGACAATCAGGGATTGAAATTAAGTCTGAAGTTAGACAAACAAAAATGTATTCGCAATTTTGTCGACATTTTTTTACCCAACAGTCATGAAGCTTCAGTTTGGCAACAATTTGCTTTGTGTTTGTTTATTTTTTTTTTATTTTTTTTTTGGGGGGGGGGAGGGTTATTTAGCAACCAATACCCACCTGGTAAAGTCTGTACGAACCACCCAGACATTCATCAGGCCCCGTGCTTATAAACCTTAAAGTCTAGACTTTAATAATTAAAGTCCAGACTTTTAACGTCATGGCAACACCATTCAGATAACATTACGTTAAAGTCTGGAATTAAAGTCTAGACTTTAAGTTTTATAAGCATGGGCCCAGGTGGGTGATTACTGGTTTGAAATTTAACGTCATGGCAACACCATTCAGATAACATTACGTTAAAGTCTGGAATTAAAGTCTAGACTTTAAGTTTTATAAGCATGGGCCCAGGTGGGTGATTACTGGTTTGAAATTTAACGTCATGGCAACACCATTCAGATAACATTACGTTAAAGTCTGGAATTAAAGTCTAGACTTTAAGTTTTATAAGCATGGGCCCAGGTGGGTGATTACTGGTTTGAAATTTAACGTCATGGCAACACCATTCAGATAATTTTAAATTAGGTTCTAATATAATACATGCTAGACTTTCATTCAATGTTTTCAAAATGGCGTCTTACTGTGAAATCTTATTTTATATTTTAAGAGCACAGGAAATAAACGCACATTGAGTAAATACATTTTTTTTTTAGGGGGGTTTGGTCGGGGGGGGGGGGAGGAGACCTTAACCCTTGGAGCTGGGATGGAAGGAAGGAAATGTTTTATTTAACGACGCACTCAACACATTGTATTTACGGTTATATGGCGTCAGACATATGGTTACGGACCACACAGATTTTGAGAGGAAACCCGCTGTCGCCACTAAATGGGCTACTCTTTCCGATTAACAGCAAGGGATCTTTTATTTGCATTTCCCCTCAGGCAGGATAGCATAAACCATGGCCTTTGTTGAACCAGTTATGGATCACTGGTCAGTGGAAGTGGTTTGCACCTACCCATTGAGCCTTGCGGAGCACTCACTCAGGGTTTGGAGTCGGTATATGGATTAAAAATCCCATGCCTTGACTGGGATCCGAACCCAGTACCTACCAGCCTGTAGACCAATGGCCTAATCATGACACCACCGAGGCCGGTTGAAGCTGGGATGGAAATCTATTATTTATTTTATTACATAGCAGGCATTGAATTTGCTTTTTTTTCTCTTTTTTTCAAGGATTCTACCAGAATCATAAAGATGATTTAATGTGAATATTTTGGAATTCCCCCCCACCTCCCAAAAAAAACCCAACTGGGATTATCAGAAACATGGAATGGTACTAAATTTGCAGCCTGCATAGGGTTATTTCCTTGTGCGTATTATTCTATAACTTTCTTAATTATTAGTTCTACAAAGTTCACAACAAACACAATTTTGCTGTATGGTATATAATTTTTTTAGAAATCATATGTAGTCATATTTTTTTTGTGAAAAGGGTTATCAACTTTTGTTGCTTGTTCATATGCATACAAATGCATCCACATATACAAATGTATAAAAAAAATATCTTAATTATACCAATATACATAAGCATTAAATATCGCTTGATATGCATAGCAGTCGAAAAACCTTACCTGGATGCTTTTAAGTGATAATGAAAGTGGACACTTTATATAATTAATCCATTTGATTCAATAATGGAAACAAAACTGGCTGCATGAGACAAGCATTTTTATACATGTCAGAGGCGGATTTAAGGGGTGGGGTGGAGGCCAGGGGCACAGCCCCCGCCTAAATTTTGCGATAGTTATAATTTTATTATACCGGTATATTAATTTTCATTTTTTTACGATCCCCCTCCAAACCTCCCACAAAGTTCCCTTGGCATTCCACCTCATGTCACTGGAACACCCCCCCCCCCCCCCCCCCCAAAATGGATTTTCTGGATCCGGCACTGCATGTATATACTTTGTCTTCAACAGACAAGTAGTTTTCCCCACAGATGACTTATACAATACATGTATTTATAATGAGCAGGACTTTGAGTATTAAAAACCGGCCTCGGTGGCGTTGTGGTAGGCCACTGGTCTACAGGCTGGTAGGTACTGGGTTCGGATCCCAGTTGAGGCATGGGATTTTTAATCCAGATACCGACTCCAAACCTTGAGCGAGTGCTCAGCAAGGCTCAACGGGTAGGTGTAAACCACTTGCACCGACCAGTGATCCATAACTGGTTCAACAAAGGCCATGGTTTGTGCTATCCTGCCTGTGGGAAGCGCAACTAAAAGATCCCTTGCTGCTAATCGGAAGAGTGGCCCATGTAGTGGCAACAGCGGGTTTCCTCTCAGAATCTGTGTGGTCCTTAACCATATGTCTGACGCCATATAACCATAAAATAATGTGTTGAGTGAGTCGTTAAATAAAATATTTCTTTCTTTCTTTGAGTATTAAAAATTTGCATAGGCGTAAAAGGAATTTGAGGCAACCATTTCCTGTTTGCATAACCTATCATGAATAATGAAACATAGATACAGAAATGTGGTAATATACATGTGCTAACGTAACCAAATTAAAATGAAAATGTGGTAATATATATCTACATTGTGACTAAATTGGTCGCATATAAAAAAAAATCATTTGACGATTAAAACAAAAAAAGTTTGTTTTATTTAACGACGCCACTAGAGCACATTGATTTTTTATCTTATCATTGGCTATTGGACGTCAAACATATGGTCATTCTGACAGTTTTTTTTAGAGGAAACCCGCTGTTGCCACATAGGCTACTCTTTTACGACAGGCAGCAAGGGATCTTTTATTTGCGCTTCCCACAGGCAGGATAGCACAAACCATGGCCTTTGTTGAACCAGTTATGGATCACTGGTCGGTGCAAGTGGTTTACACCTACCCATTGAGCCTTGCGGAGCACTCACTCAGGGTTTGGAGTCGGTATCTTGATTAAAAATCCCATGCCTCGACTGGGATCCGAACCCAGTACCTACCAGCCTGTTGACCGATAGCCTAACCACAATGCCACCGAGGCCGGTCGATTAAAACATTTCATACTATCTATATAAAAATACAAGTAGACGCCACCTGGCTCCTAGGTGGAAAAGTTAATGTAGAGGCCTGATATATGAATTGTAACAAAACTTTAACCTGACAATAGTCTGTTTGCATCACTAAGGAACTGATGAATTGCAATGTAACTCTATAATGAATAAAGTTAAAATTTATGTAAAAAAATATTATTAAGTTTTAAATCACACACCAACTCATATATCATTTTAAAAAACCCTCTTTTTCGAGTTGGTATGGGTTTAAAACTTAATATGTTTTTACATGAATTTTAACTTTATTCATTATACATGTAGTTACATTGCATATATATATATAACTTTATTCATTATAAAGTTCTATGCCAACTCATCGGATCCCTTTTGACAAAAATGGACTATAACCAAATGTTGGTGCGGTCGGCTGGCCAGACAGATATTGCCATTCTCCTGACTCATAGTGTCATTTCATCTGCGATCATCAGTTATAAGCAAATCTGCACCAACTGATCAGCTTTCTATTATGCTAGGTCAGACTATCAACTGTCATGTCAGAGTTGGTAAACTCAACAGATGTGTTGTAATTTTCCCCATTCTCAACATAAGACGGGTGTGCTCCAACCTCTGCAGTTGCCCACGGCTTGGACTAGATTCAGGTGTTTTTTTCCCAATGGCATGGGTTTTTTTTTTGCCATGGACATTTTCTTAATTACAGGGGTTGGTGCTCAGATTAACAACTAATCGGTCGTATGAGTTTGTAAAGTCGTAGAAATCATGAGACTGGCGGATGAGTTGGCCAACTCCATCATGACAGTTGGTAGTATTTGCCTTGCATTACACAATTGATTAGAATTATATGATCATAAGAAGGATTTGAATTATAAGGACAATGCACCTATTGCCATGTTCACTGGAATAGAGCCTATAAATCGGTAATTTTACCTTTAATAACTATTTCATTTTTCGTACCTTTTTTCCTTTACGAAAATAAACCCCAACCCCAATATATTTACCTAAAATTCCATCATCTAAACTAGGGGAAAAATTACAGTTAACATTTTGCCACACAATTGATTAAGGATTTTTATGATCGATCATCACATCGGTAGAGCCATACCGATCAATTTCAGGTTATTATCGATCACTGGAACATTATCACTGGAACATTAGTACTAGTGACTCACAATAGGAGGAATTGCACGACAGCCAAAACTAGTTTAAACACACAGAAGTATGGACAAATGGAACACTATACTAAAAGAGAAATAACTATCAAAAAATACATGCATCCTCTGTTAATAAGAAAAAACAACAACTTGTTACATGCATAAATATGGTTATTCATGCAAAGGTAAAATAGACCTATATTTTGGTAGCAATCTTAGTGCTCCAAAATTATAAAGCAATCGTAGGCTATGACATCACTATAGTACATGCCATAGTGATGTCATAGCTTACAATGGTTTTATGATTTCGTAGTGCTAAGGTCGCTTCGAAAATATGGGCCGTTTATTAATATGACAATAAGAGACTGCATTCAAATATATTTCAATCAAGCGGAACAGGTAGTTTGTTAATTTACTTCTCCAATTTTTATTCCCAAGAATTCATATCTGAATATGACTCCAAATTAGATTCTAGGGCATCTGTGACTAACATGACACCAAACGTAGAAATGAATGTCATATGCACTGATAAAACTTACACACTGAATACATTTGGGTCCAGGGAACGCCCATCTTAATACAACTCTTTCTAAAAACAATTATCCTTCGAAGCTAATTTACTTCCCCTAAATAGTTTTTATATTCCCAAGAATTCATACATGAATAGGACTCCAGATTGTAGGGCTAACATGACACCAGAACGTAGAAATGAATGTCATAAAACTTACACACTGAATACATTTGGGTCTAAAGGGAACACCTACCTAATACAACACTTTCTAAAAACTATTATCCTTCGAAGCTAATGTGAGAGAAAGTTGTTTTTTTACTCAAAGGTGAGCTAATAAGGGTTAAGAATAAACTAATCTACTCATGCCATCTAAAAAGTAAAACAAGTTGTATGTAATAAATGTAAACAAATTAGTGTTTTGGCTGGGTCGCTTATTACTGATTGATTTTCGTAGCGTAATGTAACAGAAAGCAGGTCAAATAAGCAGAAAAGGGTACAAAATAAAAAGGTGAATTTAACAAATAAACAAAATTAAATGTTGTTTTCTACCAACCTCTACATCAAATTCACCGGCCTGTAAAGCAATGAAATGCCAAAAGAAACATTATTTCCAAACAAGATACAAGAATGGTATTAAATTTAGCAAAACATCACACACAAACTCTTTTCATCCATAAATATTCTATTACTGTGAAATCGTCAGCAGTTTTCTGTTGTATAATTTATCCATATCAAACACTTTCTTTATACTGATCACATTTTACAAACACAGTAATTCTGTAACCACGGCGATTGATTGGAGGAGAAAGTAATGCGACATAGATTAAGAGAACAGAGTTTTTATCATCTACATGTATGTTTCTAGACTTAATAATCAGCATCATTCCCCACCATTCAGTCTATGTCGATTTTCATTCACAATTTTGGAGTAAAAAATCTAAATAGGAAAATGCATGTAATTCCTATTTTCTGGGGGGATATGTGTTTTTTTTCAACACTTTTGGTGTTTTTTTTAATTCTAACTTAGCTTAAACAGATGTTTTTAAAATGAAACTGAAAATTTACTCTCTTTTTGTAAAATGACGGGAAAATTCCCAAAATCTAAAAAGCATGGGCATCAATTCAAATTATCAATAATCAACACCAACAGCATAACATTGTCTTAAACAGTAACATGCTCCCCCAATTAATTTTTTTTTTTTTTAAATTAAATGATTCCTTTAAAGCAGTAAACTCTGGACAATACTTAAATAGAGGTAATTTCTGTACAGTTTGGATCAAATCTAATCTAGTTTGTTAAAATTACTTGTCCCCAAAAAGATAGCTAAAACCAGAGAAAGTGAAAAAATCAACTTGTGGATTAAAATAATAAAGTTTAAAACCATAATGAGATTTGATTTCAAACAGATCGATGTAAAAAATATTAAAAAATGCATTATATCCCCATTTGAATTTAAAAAGGTAAATTACTCGCAGATGTCTTTTCGCCTTGAGCATACATCACAGCTTTCTACAACTCAAAAGTTTATTTAGTTTTATTAATTTATTAATTATACATTTCCTTCTCCCATTTGAAACAAGAATGGTAAATTACCTGCAGATGTATTTTTGTACTGAGCATATTGCTAAAAATTATTTTACGGGATTGTTACGGGATTTAAAAATGCAGGGCCAATATTTTTGAAGCTATCTTAGCGCTATGAAATCGTAAAACCAACGTAGGTTGTGACGTCATTACAGCACACGCCATAGTGATTTCACAGCTTACGTTGGTTTTACGATTTCGTAGCAATAAAATTGCTTTAAAAATATGTGTTCAGATCCCTTCCTAATCTGTAATGTTCCATTAAAACTGACTTATGCATTAGACATTTTAACGAAAGTGAGGTTAGGTATAAAACCAACTTTTCCATGAGACATTTTAACAAACGTGATGATAGCGATCAAAAACAACTTATCCACGTGACATTTTAACAAAAGTCATGTTAGGTATCAAAACCGACTTATCCATGTGATGTTTTAACAAATGTGATGTTAGCCACCTAAACCGACTTATCCATGTGACATTTTAACAAACGACATGTTAGCCATCTAAACCGACTTATCCATGTGATATTTTAACAAACGTGATGTTAGCCATCTAAACCGAGTTACCCATGTGACGTTTGAACAAACATGATATTAGCCATCAAAACCGACTTATCCATGTGACGTTTGAACAAAAGTCATGTTAGGTATCAAAACCAACTTATCGATGTGATGTTTGAACAAAAGTCATGTTAGGTATCAAAACCGACTTATCCATGTGACGTTTGAACAAAAGTCATGTTAGGTATCAAAACCGACTTATCCATGTGACTTTTTAACAAAAGTCATGTTAGGTATCAAAACCGACTTATCCATGTGACATTTTAACAAACTTGATGTTGGGTAGCAAAACCGACTTATCCATGTGACATTTTAACGAAAGTCATGTTAGGTATCAAAACCGACTTATCCATGTGACATTTTAACAAACTTGATGTTGGGTATCTGTGGAAGCATTTTCATATCAAACATATTTTTCAAAATTCCCTTTATGAGATTTAAAATGCCGTTTCAGTAGGCACCAAACTGACTTATCCATGTGACATTTTAACATGATGTTAGGTATCAAAACCGACTTATCCACGTGACATTTTAACGAACGTGATGTTAGCCATCAAAACCAACTGAACCATGTGACATTTTAACAAGCGTGATGTTGGCCATCAAAACCGACTTATCCATGTGACGTGTTAACAAACGTGATGGTAGATATCAAAACCAACTTATGGATGTGATGTTAGCCACCAAAACTGACTTATCCATGTAACGTTTTAACAAACGTGAGGTTAGGCATCAAGTGAAGTAGTCGACAGGTTTAACAGCGTTTAGTTTCATTTCATGCAAAGCATTCAGTATTTTCTTAAGAGAAAGGGTCACTCAGATT
The DNA here is from genome assembly GCF_016097555.1 of Gigantopelta aegis. Lineage (NCBI taxonomy): Eukaryota > Metazoa > Mollusca > Gastropoda > Neomphalida > Peltospiridae > Gigantopelta > Gigantopelta aegis. The sequence continues at coordinate 5,584,294 of NC_054709.1, forward strand.
CTGGCATCAAATACACACATATTATATATATATATATATATATATATATATATATATATATATATATATATAGCTCAGTAACACATCTAATCTAGCATAAATGTAGCAGGGTTCTGAAAGAAAGAAATGTTTTATTTAACGATGCACTCAACACATTTTATTTACGGTTATATGGCGTCAGACATATGGTTAAGGACCACACAGATATTGAGAGAGGAAACCCGCTGTCGCCATGTCATGGGCTACTCTTTTCGATTAGCAGTAAGGGATCTTTTATATGCACCATCCCACAGACAGGGTAGTACATACCATGACCTTTGATATACCAGTCGTGGTGCACTGGCTGGAATGAGAAATGGCACAATGGGCCCACCGATGGGGATCGATCCCACACCGATCGCGCGAGCGCTGTACCACTGGGCTAAGTCTTACCCTGCAATTATCAGAGGCTTGTTTTAATGGTCATTTGGGCAAGAACCAGTTTTAATGGTCTACTTAAAAATTAAACTACTATATTACTACTAATGAATAAAATCTAGTGATAAATGTGTCTTAATGTGTACCGCCATTCGCCAAATATGAAGCTGAATTTGGCAATAAAATGTTCCAGTAAATGAATGAAATGAATGTTAAACAACATTCCAGCCCAAAAGATAATTAACTACTGTGTTAAACAAACGTTAACGTATGATAAAATTATCTTCATTTAATATGAAAAATGCAATAAAAGTGTAAATTCAACAACCCACCCCACCCCAAAAGGCCAACTAGGAATCGAGGATTACCAAGCTTGATAACCTTTGTTTTTGTTGCATTTGACTAACAAAAACACTGGTCTGTTACCCACATTTGTAAAAAAAAAAAAAAAAATTAAAAATTAAAAATTAAAAATCAGTTTATTACTAACAATAGTCGTTGTCCAGCTTAAAATTAAACAATGACAAAGGAGTGTGCGTGTTTTGTTTTTCTCTTCTACTGATGAAAAGACAGAAATGTAACTGAGCAAATAAACCATCTATATTTGATGCCAAAATCCTAAGACTGGTTCTTTTAAACAAGAGAGCACCATGCGTTTATGCATTACGCACTACCAATCTGAATCGTACATGCACCGCAACATTCATCTCTGGACTTACTTTCTGGGCCTTCAGAACACGACTGCTGGTTCGGTTTTTACGGGCCTTTGCCTGGAAAAGAAGACATTAAAACTGGTCAAAATATTAAAAGAAACACTTAAAAAAGAAGAATTTAATTATCAATCTTTAAAAATTGCATTAAGAAAGAAAGAATAAAAGAAATGTTTTATTTAACGACACACTCAACACTTTTTATTTATGGTTATATGGCATCAGACATATGGTTAAGAACCACACAGATTGCATTAAGAAGACAATTACATTTTGGTCAAGATGCCCCACTACAAAATATTAAAACTAAACACTTCAAAAACAATTAATGATCAATCTTTAAAAGTTAGATTAAGTGTTTTCTACAAGAAGTAGTCGCAACTAAATGACACACTATCAATTTTGGCATGTATAATGTAAAACGGATGGATGGACATGCAGACAGCAGGTTTTTTGCCAGAGGATAAAACGGGTATGGTGCCATACCCACGTTTTTTTTGGCAGATTTTGACCAAATTTATGATTTGTCATTACTGTATGATTTTGTTAACCCTAACCCTAAATCTAACCCCATTTTTTTTGTTCTGGGGGAGATCCCCATACCCAGGGATGTGAGTGACCAAATGTCAAAAACTCTGAAAATTGTTCGGTGGTGTCTGGGGCCGATCAGGGAGGATCAGGGAGGATCTATTTTTCCTATTTAGATCACAAAAATGGTCATGTAATGGTACTTAACAACAAATTTATGAAGTGTGTTAAATCACTGTGTTAAGACTTTAGTATTCATATTTACCTACAAAAAGTGAACTTTTTCAATACCTACTTACCATAGTTGTCTTTCATCCATTTCAAATCTTTCATTTCTTGTAGATAAAACAGTAATGCCACAACTTATGTACAGTGCATTTAGTAATTAGTATGCACTATTTACAATGACAGTATACAATAATGTCAAATACTGCTGTTCAGTCCATGTAGCATATTTTGTGTCTATTTACACAATGAGATCTTCAGTAAGTTCAGTCCCTTTAGTATTTACAGTCTATTTATCATGACAACCTTCAAATCTAAGACTTCTTCTTAGATGCCACCTCCTCGTTGTGGTCCAGTCTAACTTTCTTGGCAGCAAGGAAGTATGAGTCACTGGCCTTTCTCTTTGTCACTGGTTTAACACTAGATGGCACTATGCCCTTCTCTTCCACTTTTTTGCTAGCCATTCCTATCGCCAGGGATTTTTTATGTTGACGTCAAGTTTTAATTTATCCGATTTCTTCATGATATCTTTGCATCGTGTTGCCACTGCCGCTTCACAAATGGCGGGCTAATTGTCTAACGCTATACATGGTTGGCGAAAACGAACCAATGAAATGTCGCCTAACTACAGAAAACCTCGGCAAACCTCGTTACTGTTCGGTGCAGGAAGGGAGATAAGTCGAATGACTTCCATGTTGATTAAAAGACGGAAATACTGGTAAAAAGCTTAAAAGTCGGACAAAACCGTTAAATTTATATTTTTATTTATTTGCGGAAAAAATATATAAAAATGAGGAAGTTGGGTCATGAAAACGCGGAATTCCGCCTCGGAAATCTCACATCACTGCATACCCCCTTTTGACTGTGCTTGCATTCAGCACACACACTGTAAATATTCAATTCCATAGCGCCATACCCAAAAATTTCTTTCTGGCAGAAACCCTGGAAAGGTAGGCAGACAGACAGACAGAATGATGGCAGACGAAAACTATAGTCCGCTTGGCTGGACCGGTAGGTGACTAACAACAGACTCACTTTTAAGGGTAATCAAATGAATGAAGGAAGGAAATGTTTTATTTAACAACGCACATTTTAGTTATGGTTATATGGCACCGGAAATATGGTTACGGACCACACAAATAGTGAGACAGGAAACCAGCTGTCGCCACTTCATAGGCTGCTCTTTTCGATTAGCAGCATGGGATCTTTTATATGCACCATCCTACAGACAGAATAACACATACCACAGCCTTTGATATACCAGTCGTGGTGCACCAACTCTGTATATCGGGAAGGATATGAAATGGTTTATTTAACGACACTCTCAACACATTTTATTTACGGTTATATAGCATCAGACTTATGTTCGAGGACCACACAGATATTGAGAGAGGAAACCCACTGTCACCACTTCATGGGCCACTCTTTTCGATTAGCAGCAAGAGATCTTTTATATGCACCATCCTACAGACAGGATAACACATACCACAGCCTTTGATATACCAGTCGCGGTGCACCGACTAGAGCGAGAAATAGCCCAATGGGCCCAACGACGGAGATCGATCCCAGACCGACTGCGCATCAAGCAAACGCTTTACCACTGGGCTACATCTTGCCCTCAAACGAAAGAATGAATGAACAAATGTTTACCGACACTACAACATTAAAAAACGTGATCTCACATAGGCTGTTTACTCACCAAATATGGCTGTTTCTCTTCAGGCGTCAGTTTCCTCCACAACTTGGCTATCTGTTTAGCTCTCTCTGGCCAGTCTGTAAGACAATTGGTGCAGACGTACAGTAACTGATTTCCAAATCACACAATATATACAGTGAAACCCCTCTAAACCGGACACCCTCGGAACCAAGACAAATGTCCGGTTTAAAGAGGGATCCGGTTTAGAGAGGTTAAGGTCTGTCCTGGTTTTCTAAAAGGGACTTTGTAAAAGGTACGGTTTTGAGGGAATACCGGTTTACAGAGGGTCCAGTCACTGAGAAGGTTTTACTGTAATTAACTCTGTAAAAATCGGTTCATTGACAAATTTATTACTTTTTAACCACAAAGATTGCCAATTTTCAATACTTCCAAACCATCCACATGCACAATCATTTAAAAAGACTTTAAAAAAAAGACAGGTGGTGTTAAGGTTTCATTAAGGTTGTTCAAAGCTGGCTTCTGTGCCATTTTAAGATATTTTTATATAATGGGCATTATATTCAGAGCTCGAAACAGCCTGTGGCCAGGTCGCCAAATGTGAACATGTTCTGTTTGAGCTACTTAAATATTTAAAAATAATAGCATTAGTTGCCCAAATAATATTATTTGGGCGATCTTCATTAGAGCTATAACATATGACACACTATTAATATTTGTATTGCATATATTTATTCCACATTAAAATCTTGCTCGTGGTTCATGGTTCGCCTACCTTAATTTGTCAATATCCATTATTATTTTTTTGGCCACCATATTTTTTGGCGAGTTTCAAGTTTAGATGGGGAATGGTGCCCTTACACTGGACTTCCCACTGCCTCCAGATGACGGCCTTGTAAATAGCCAGCCCTCATTTTCCACCATGCAGGGCTCGAAACAAGAAGTAAACATGGCCTGCTGTTACGTTTAAAAATAGCTGGAATTAGGACAACGTGGGGCGTGGGTAAATTTTGGAGTGTGTGGAAAATCAGAACCCCTGGGATGTATTTTAGAGCATTACTGTATTAAAATTAACAGAATCACGAGCTAAATAGCAGATGAGATAATGGTACATACATCTCTCTTACAAACTGACCTACAATTTGTTTTACAGTTTTAGGTTGGTGAATTTCTATTGCACCAGCTAAATCTAAAAAATGGACTGCTTTTTGCAGGCCGCTATTTCGAGCCCTGCCAGGTTTATACGGTGTTTATATACCTTGGTATTATACCATGTTTATATACCTGCATATTATAGTGCTTATATAAATGTATATTATACTGTGTTTATATATCAGTGTATTATACAGTTTGTATACCTGTTATACCGTGTTTATATACCTGTGTATTATACCGTATTTATATACCTGTGTATTATACCATGTTTATATACCTGCATATTATACTGTTTATATATCTGTGTATTATACCGTGTTTATATACATGTGTACTAGTGTTTATATACCTGTATTATACCATGTTCATATACTTGTGTATAATACCGTGTTTATATACCTGTGTATTATACAGTGTTTATATACCTGTGTATTATACCGTGTTTATACACCTGTGTATTATACCGTGTTTAAATACCTGTGTATTATACAGTGTTTATATACCAGTGTATTATACCTTGTTTATACACCTGTGTATTATACAATGTTTATATACCTGTGTATGATACAGTGTTTATATACCTGTGTATTATACAGTGTTTATATACCTGTGTATTATACCATGTTTATACACCTGTGTATTATACAATGTTTATATACCTGTGTATTATACAGTTTATATACCTGTGTATTATACCGTGTTTATATACCTGTGTATTATACCGTGTTTTATACCTGTGTATTATACCACATTTATATACATGTGTATTATATCGTTTATATACCTGTGTATTATACTGTGTTTATATACCTGTGTATTATACTGTTTAAATACCTGTGTATTATACCGTGTTTATATACATGTGTATTACACCTTGTTTATATACCTGTGTATTATACTGTGTTTATATACCTGTGTATTACACCTTGTTTATATACCTGTGTATTATACCGTGTTTATATACCTGCGTATAATACTGTGTTTATATACCTGTGTATTACACCTTGCTTATACACCTATGTATTATACCATGTTTATATACCTGTGTATTCAGTCTTCAAGTTGGGGTGGTTCATGTTCACATAGAGAATGGAGGATATGGTGGCGTTCAAACCGAGCGCTTCATCAGCCTCCCACTTGATGATATTCCGCCGACTACTCCCCTCCTCTGAACCGCCCTCATCCAGCACCCACGGAGGAGGCTGCTTGGATTCAAAACCTCCAGGGCTCAGCTGCTGTGTGCTAAATTAATGAAAATATATTTTTTAGAATAATGTGTGTCAATCAGGTTTCATCCGTTTGATACTATAAAAAAAGATAAAGTTTGTTTTATTTAACGACAAAACTTGACAACATTCATTTAGTAATGTTTGGATGTCAAATGTATGATAATTCTGACATATGGTTACATTTTTCTATTTTAAGCAATACATGTTTTATATCCACTTTCCACACAGACAGGACAGCACATACCACATATCAGTCATGGTTGAGAATGGGTTCACCAAGGTGGTTTAATTCTACATTCAAAGCACTATGGCCGAATGCAATAAACCTCGATGGCATGAAATGTTAACAATGTACTCAACATATTAATCCAACCCACATCTGCCACCGCATAATGGGCTACTCTGTCCAATCAGCAGCAAGGGATCTTTTATATGCACCGTCCCAGACAGGATAGTACATACCATGTCCCTTGTTAAACCTGTTGTGGAGCACTGGCTGGAATGAGATATAGCCCAATGAGCTATAACCGAGTGGTATCAATTCTAGATCAGTCGCACATTAAGTGAGCTAGTCCTGCGATATGTATATAATGAAGTGTTTTATTTAACAATGCACTCAACACATTTTATTTACAGTTATATGGCATCAGACATGTGGTTAAGGACCACACAGATATTGAGAGAGGAAACCCGCTGTCGCCACTTCATGGGCTACTCTTTTCGATTAGCAGCAAGGGATCTTTTATATGCACCATCCCACAAACAGGGTAGTACACACCACGGCCTTTGATATACCAGTCGTGGTGCATGGACTGGAATGAGAAATAGCCCAATGGGCCCACCGACAGCAAGCACTTTACACTGGGCTACGTCTCGACCCCGAATGAATGAATGAATGAATGAATGAATGAATGAATGAATGAATGTTAAATGACACACCATCACAAAAATAGAGATCAGCTATTGGGATGTCAAACAAAGTTATGTACATAAAGTTTGTTTTGTTTAACGACACTACTAGAGCACACTGATTTATTAATCATCGGCTACTGTATGTCAAACATTTGGTAATTTCGACAAGTCATAGAGAAGAAACCCGCTACTTTTTTTCCCATTAGTAGCAAGGGATCTTTTACATGCATCATCCCAGACAGGAAAGCACACACCAGTTGTGGTGCACTGGTTGGAACGAGAAAAAACCCCTATCAGTTGAATGGATCCACTGATGGCGATTCAATCCTGCGATGCAAGCATTTCAGTCGAGCGCTAAACCGACTGAGCTAAATCCGGCCCCGTTATGCACACACAGACACTTACCCAAAGCCAGGTTGAAATGGTGCGTTTGCGCCAAAGCTTGGTAGAGGCCCACCACCAGGGGTCTGATTGGCGTCTGGCAGGTGTTGCTGGTTCGGTCCGGGCATCGACATCCCCATCATCTGTGTGGGCCCACTTTGATTCGGCTGGAACATCGGAGAGCCAGGTGGGACACCCGGGGGGTGGCCTAACTGGAACTGATTACCTCCAGGCACTACAAAGACAAAACAAGCATATACAATATATACATCAGGGCTTCTACAATTGCTTGTAACATCCACTAGCCATGGGATCAGTGATTTTAAACATTTACTAGCCACAATTAAACATTCACTAGCCCTCCTTTACTTTTTTACTTAATAAAAGTAAAAATTGGACATGTCACCTAAAGAGAGAGATATATAGCTTAAAAACACTAATATTGGTGTGAACTTGGGGGACATCCTAGGATATTCATATTTACAAAATAGACTTAACTGCAACATTTGACAAAAAAAAATCACTAGCCGTCGGGCATGGCAATAGTAGTTATTTACTAGCCCAACATTGAATATCGCTAGCAATGGGAATGGAGCTACCGTAATCTAGAAACCCTGTCTGGCATGGTAATATTAGTTATTTACTAGCCCAATATTGAATATCACTAGCAATGGGAGTGGAGCTACCGTAATCTAGAAACCCTGTACATATATGTAGAATGAAAAAAAAGTATTACCATATCTGAAAACATGTTTGTATAATATTCATGGATATATATTTTGTTTTAATGTGACAATCAATAGTTTTGTGTAAATGTACTGTATATATTTAAGTATGTGAATGCAAGATCGAATAAAAATGAAAATGAAAAAAAAGAAAAAGAAAACAAAAACAAGCTAGAATAGATGTATAACACCCCAATTGATTACGTCCAGGCACTACAAAGGTAAAATAACAAGCATTGTGAGAGTACGGTTAAAGCAGTACATGTCCCCTACTCTGTGGAAAACGGGTAAATTGCCATGAAAGTTAAACTTGATCTGTAACAGTACTTTAAAAAGCTATATACAAAATTTCATCTCAATATCTTGAGGCATTGCAAAAAAAAAGAAAAGAAAAAAAAAAACAAAAAAAAACATGGAATTTTTTTTTTCTTATCTCCTAACTTCAAGGGTCATTACTCTGTCACAAATGGATAAATCGCCATGAAAGTCAAACTTGATCTGTCACAGTACTTGATAAAGCTATAAACAAAGTTTCAGCTGAATATCTTGAGGCACTGCAGAAAAAACATCTGGAAAACTATATTTTGGACAGACGGACAGCCGGAGAGACAAACAGGCGAACAGACAGACAGATAGACCAAAGGACGGAGATGAAACCTATATTCCTTTCTTCAGTGTTATCAAGTTTAAATTTAATGGTTATTAGTCCTCTACTGGTAATTCTGACATATAGTCTTAAAAAGGAAACCTGCTACATTTTTTCCATTAGTAGCAAGGGGTCTTTTATATGCAGACAGGATAGCACATACCACTGCTTTTGATATACCAGTCGTGGTGCACTGGCTGAACAGGAAATAACCCAATAGGCCTATTGATGGGGAAGAAAGAAAATAAACTGAAATGAATTGAAAAGATTCTGTGAGACAATGTGCTGACTAAATATCACCAAAAACGTCCTACTCTGAAAACAATCAACAAACCTTTTCCACTGAACGAGAATAAACTATTTTACCATCTGCAGAAGCTGAAGGGGTAGCATCTGGATCAGTTGACTCCTGTCCTTGTAGAACTCCTTTGAATATATCTTCCACCATTTTGCTGTCAATCTGATCAAGATGGGGACCAAGGTTTACTTAAAAAAAACAAAAATTAAAAAATTAAAACAAATAAGTTAAAAGTTTGTTTTGTTTACAGATACAGAATATCGATTATTTCAAATTCCGACATGTAGTCTTCAGAGAAGGAAGGAAATGTTTTATTTAATGGTGCACTCAACACACTTTATTGACAGTTATATGGCGTCGGACATATGCTTAAAGACCACACAGACAGAGAGAGAGAGGAAACCCGCTGTCGCCACTTCATGGGGTACTCTTTTCAATTAGCAGTAAGGGATCTTTTATATGCACCATCCCACTAACAGGATAGTACATAGCAAGGCCTTTGTGACACCAATTGTGGAGCACAGACTGGAACGAGAAATAGCCCAATGGTACCACCAACGAGGATTGATCCTAAACTAACCACGCATCAAGCGAGCACTTTACCACTGGGCTACATCCCGCCCCACAGATACAGGATGTCGATTATTTAAAATTCAGAGAAAACGCACAACAATTTGCTATTAGAAGAAAGGGATCTTCTATTATGTAATTTCCCATAAGTAGGACAGTACATACCATGGTCTTTGGTACATCAGTTGTGGGGGACTGGCTGGGAGGGGGGAAAACCCTAATACTGAATGGGTCCACTGTTGGGGTTCGATCCTATGACACAAGCTCCCGAGGTGAGTACTCTACCAACTGATCTAGATCCCGCTTGGGATGGGTAAAGGTACAATAACTATTTTACACCTGGTGGGTCTAGCATGCAACCCTCATGCCCCCCTCCCCCACCTGCATACAGGCCTGATGGGTCTAGCACGCACCCCTCATGCCCCCCTCCCCCACCTGCATACAGGCCTGATGGGTCTAGCACGCACCCCTCATGCCCCCCCACCCCCCACCTGCATTCTGTATTTAAATAATTTTAGTATTTTGTGGGCAATGTGTGTGTGTGTGTGTATATATATATATATATATACATACACACAAGTTAATTTGTTTTGTTTAACACCACCACTAGAGCACATTGATTTATTAATAGTTGGCTATTGAATGTCAAGGTATACAAGACTTAAAGAGAAACCTGCTACATTTTTCCATAAGTAGCAAGGAATCTTTTATTTGCACTATCCCAAAGACAGGATAGCACATACCACAGACAGTGGTGCACTGGCTTTAACAAGAAATAGCCCAATGGACCGACCTAGCGATGAGGTTCGACCCTAAACTGACCATGCATCAGGTGAGCATCTCATCCCATTCATTATGTAGAGTTAAAAAAGAAACACTCAAATCTAATTGGCTTCTCACCATCGGATAACATTTTGTCCACATCAAGATTCTTGTCAACACCAAGGCCAGGAGACAACATGTCAAGGTCATCTTTGCTGGTGGTTTCCCTCATCTTATCTGATGCTGAATCGCCAGGATCTCCTCCATCGATGGAGACACCAGATGCTAGTAAAGAAACAAATTAAAATAACTTATGATTGTTTCCATACAAAAGAAAAAAGGATATCACAGAAAAAGACAAGAAAAAAAGGGAAAGAAGATGTGCATTATATATGTGTGTGTGTGTCTGTGTGTGTGTCTCTGTCTGTCTGTCTGTCTGTCTGTGTGTGTGTGTGTGTGTGTCTGTATGTGTGTCTGTGTGTGTCTCTCTGTCTCTGTCTCTGTGTGTGTGTATATATAAAAGAATTCTGGGTGGCAGGTAATAAAAAAAGTAGGTTACAGACGAGGTTGAAGCATTGGATATTGCATGTACACCAGCCTTTTACTCGGAGCTGGTTTCGTTGCTGACAGAGTCATAAAGAGGAAACCTGCTAAATTTTTTCATTAGTAGCAAGGGATCTTTTATATGCACCATCCCACAGCCTTTGGTATACCAGTCGTGGTGAACTGGCTGGAGCAAGAAATAGCCCAATGGGCCCCACCGACAGGGACCGATCCCAGACTGACCACACATCAGGAATGTGCTTTACCACTGGGCTACGTCCCGCCCCTGTTGAAAAGATATTATTTTGTTTGGCCTAATAGTGAAGAAGGAAGGAAATATTTTATTTAACGACACACTCAACACATTTTATTCACGGTTATATGGGGTCGGACATATGGCTAAGGACCACACAGATATTGAGAGAGGAAACCCACTGTCACCACTTCATGGGCTACTCTTTTTGATTAGCAGCAAGGGATCTTTTATATGCACCATCCCACTGACAGACTAGCACATACCACTGCCTTTGATATATGGCATAGATGAGAGTATTACCTTCACTGTCAAACATTTTAAGAATGTCATCTTCTGGTGGCAGATCACTGAGGTCACCGGGAAGTATGTCTTTCAAATCACTGTCATCTGGAATAGACACAACATAACAACTGATAAATACAAGAAATATTTGGCAGGGCTTCTAGACTATGGTAGCCCCCACTCCCATGGCTAGTGATATTCAAAGTTAGGCAAGTAAATAACTACTATTGTCATGCACAACAGGGCTTCTAGATTATGGTAACCCCACTCCCATGGCTAGTGATATTCAATGTTGGGCTAGTAAATAACTACTATTGCCATGCCCGACAGGGCTTCTAGATTATGGTAACCCCCACTCCCATGGCTAGTGATATTCAATCTTAGGCAAGTAAACAACTACTATTGTCATGCACGACAGGGCTTCTAGATTATGGTAGCCCCACTCCCATGGCTAGTGATATTCAATGTTGGGCTAGTAAATAATTACAATTGCCATGCCCGACGGCTAGTGAAAACAAAATTAAGTTAAGTCTATCCTGCCCCCACTCCCAACGTTAGTGTTTTAATCTCTGTCTCCCTCTTTAGGTGACATATCTGATTATTACTATCATTTAGTAAAATTGTATTAACTTGAAGTAAAGTAGGGCTAGTGAATTTTTAATCGCGGCTAGTAAAGTTTTTAAATCACTGATCCCATGGCTTGTGGATTTTATAAAAAATTCTAGCTCTGTATTTGGTTAATGAAAGGAAGGAAGGAAATATTTCATTCAACGACGCACTCAACACATTTTATTCACGGTTATATGCCGTCAGACCGTTAAGGACCACACTGATATAGAGAGAGGAAACCCGCTGTCGCCACAGATAGGATAGTTGGTTAATGGCAACCATAGCAATATTTAATACTATGGCTATTCAGGATTTCTGCCAGAGGATAAAATGGGTATGGCACCATACCCAAATGTTTAGATTTTTTTTTTTAAAGTTAACCTTTTGATAAAATTAATTACCCGTATCATTACTGTATGATTTTATTAATCCTAACCCTAAACTTAACCTGTTTTCTTTCTGAGCCCCCCCCCCCCACCACCCCATACCCCAATGCTGTGGTTGTATTCAATTCCATAGCACCTGCGCGTGCTGTAACCTCACCGTGGTGCAGGGGTGTAACATTCTCTTTGAGAATGGTCAATACAGCACAAATCCCCTTGTTTTCTTTGAGATACAATTGAAATTTTGAGTAAAAGTCAATATCTATCTGTGATATTTGTACAGTTCTTTACACTGTTTTTAGTTAAATCTATAATTTTTATATTGACGTTGATCATCACTTTATTTGTTTGCATTACCACAGTTTGACACCCAATAGCCGATGTATTTTTCGTGCTAGGGTGTCGTTAAACATTCATTCATATTCATTCATATTCAATTCCATAGCACCATGCCCCCCATGCTAGTATTTGCTGTCTAAAATGATTGCAACACTTGGTCTAGATCAAACGAGAGAAAAGGTGTGTTACATATGACATTACATCACAATGTCTATTACTGACCTATATTCCACTGATCCCTGCCACCCCCCTTTTTTTCTCCATCGTTTCTATGACACTGGAACTTACTCATGTTATGAATTTCATCAGTGTGCCCCATGGAAGGCAGGGAGATATCCTGTTGTCCAGCCGGCAGTGACTTCACAATGTCTATTACTGACCTATACCACCCCCACCCCCATGCCTATACCTTTTCCTCCATCGTATCCATGACACTGGAACTTACCCACATTATGAACATTGTTAGTGTGCCCCATGGAAGGCAGGGAGATATCCTGTTGTCCAGCTGGCAGTGACTTCACAATGTCTATTACTGACCTATACCACACCCACCCCCATGCCTACACCTTTTCCTCCATCGTATCCATGACACTGGAACTTACCCACATTACGAACATCGTCAGTGTGCCCCATGGAAGGCAGGGAGATATCCTGTTGTCCAGCCGGCAGTGACTTCACAATGTCTATTACTGACTTATACCACCCCCACCCCCATGCCTACACCTTTTCCTCCATCATATCCATGACACTGGAACTTACCCACATTACGAACATTGTTAGTGTGCCCCATGGAAGGCAGGGAGATATCCTGTTGTCCAGCTGGCAGTGACTTCACAATGTCTATTACTGACCTATACCACACCCACCCCCATGCCTACACCTTTTCCTCCATCGTATCCATGACACTGGAACTTACCCACATTAAGAACATTGTTAGTGTGCCCCATGGAAGGCAGGGAGATATCCTGTTGTCCAGCTGGCAGTGACTTCACAATAACTGACCTATACCACACCCACCCCCATGCCTACACCTTTTCCTCCATCGTATCCATGACACTGGAACTTACCCACATTACGAACATCGTCAGTGTGCCCCATGGAAGGCAGGGAGATATCCTGTTGTCCAGCCGGCAGAGACTTCACAATGTCTATTACTGACCTATACCACCCCCACCCACATGCCTACACCTTTTCCTCCATCGTATCCATGACACTGGAACTTACCCACATTACGAACATCGTCAGTGTGCCCCATGGAAGGCAGGGAGATATCCTGTTGTCCAGCTGGCAGTGACTTCACAATGTCTGTGTCGACTGCACCCCCGTGAGGGGACTGTCGAGATGACGAACACGACTTTTCTTTGTCCGAATCGGAGCCCGCTAGGAGCTCTTTGTTTTCTTTGCTAGAGTCCAACAGACTCTTGCCGAAGAAGGCTTCCTGTGATTAGAAAAACAAAAGTTTTTGGTTGTCCTGGCTACAGATTTTCGAAGCTGTCTTAGCTCTACGATATCATAAAACAGTTGTAAGCTATGACGTCACTACTACACATGACATAGCCTATGACAGTTTAATGATATTGTAGTGCTAAGATAGCTTCAAAAAGCTGGGCTCTGTTTATCTCAAATATCATTTTATGATGTTAAACATATATATATTACTGTATGTACAAAATTATTGGGAGGTAAAATTCAGTTTAAAATATGTTTAGTTAAACAACACTAGAGCACATCGATTAATTGATAATTGGCTATTGGTTGTCAAATATTGGTAATTCTGACATGTAGTCATCAGAGGAAGGAAGGAAATGTTTTATTTAACGACGCACTCAACACATTGTATTTACGGTTATATGGCATCAGACACATGGTTAAGGACCACATAGATATAGAGAGAGGAAACCCGCTGTCGACACTTCGTGGTCTACTCTTTTCGATTAGTAGCAAGGGATCTTTTATATGCACCATTCCACAGACAGGAAAGTACATACCACAGCCTTTGTTACACCAGTTGTGGAGCACTGTCTGGAAATTTGCCCAATGGCGCCACCGACTAGGATCGACCCTAAGCATCAAGCGAGCGCTTTACCTCTGGGCTACGTTCTGCCCCGTATTTTTCAGAGGAAACACACTCCTAATTACATTTACATGATCAAAAACAATCTGAATTTATAGACACGGATTTTATCAAAAAGAAAATCATTTAATATGTAATTCTAGTTTTTAAAAATGTTCTATTCATCTTCCCATGACAGCAACTCATGAAAGTCTCTTTACGTACATAAGATAATAAAGTTTGTTTTGCTTAGCGACACAACTAGAACACATTAATTAATCCTCGGCTATTGGATGTCAAAATGTTTGTAATTTTGACAGTCCTAGAGAGGAAACCTGCTACATTTTTCCATTAGTAGCAAAGAATTTTTTATATGCATCATCCTACAGACAGGATATCTCGTACCACAGCCTCCGATTTACCAGTCATAGTGCACTGGCTGGAATGATAAATAGCCCAATGGATCCACAGACAGGAATTGATCCTTGACCGACTGCACGTCAAGTGTGTGCTTTACCACTGGGCTATGTCCCACCCCTTTTAAGATAATAAAAACCATGGAATACCATACCTGTAAATATGTTGGGAAACTCTCTTCTAGTTTACTTTTTCGTGATCGGCGTCGACGTTTCTGTTTCTCGGGAACATGTGGTGCCCCATCAGGGGTACTGCCAGGATCACCTTCAACTAACAAAGACGACAGAGTAAGCATTCTGAGAGCATTCTGAGAGAAACTGCATATGTGGGGCAGACGAACAAGCAGACAGACAGACAGACAGACAGACAGACAGACAGACAGACAGACAACGGACGGACAGACAGACAGACAGGACAGAAGGACAGACGGACATACAGACAGGACAGAAGGACAGACGGACATACAGACAGACAGACAGACAACGGACGGACGGACGGACGGACGGACGGACGGACGGACGGACGGACGGACAGACAGACAGACAGACAGGACAGACAGACAGGACAGAAGGACAGACGGACATACGGACAGACAGACAGACAGACAGACAGACAGACAGACAGACAGACAGACAGACAGACAGACAGACGGACGGACATACGGACAGACAGACAGACAGACAGAAGGACAGAAGGACAGACAGACAGACAGACAGACAGACAGACAGACAGACAGAAGGACAGACAGACGGACAGACAGGCAGAAGGACAGACAGACAGACAGAAGGACAGACAGACAGACAGACAGACAGACAGACAGACAGGACAGAAGGACAGACGGACATACGGACAGACAGACCGACAGACAGACAGACAAAGGACGGACGGACGGACGGACAGAACAGAACAGAACAGAACGCACGGACGGACGGACGGACGGACGGACGGACGGACGGACGGACAGACAGACAGACAGACAGACAGACAGACAGACAGACAGACAGACAGACAGACAGACAGACAGGACAGAAGGACAGACAGACATATGGACAGACAGACAGACAGACAGACAGACAGAAGGACAGACAGACGGACAGGCAGAAGGACAGACAGGCAGAAGGACAGACAGACAGACAGAAGGACAGACAGACAGACAGACAGACAGACAGAAGGACACAGACAGACAGACAGACAGAAGGACAGACAGACAGAAGGACAGACACACAGACAGACAGACAGAAGGACAGACAGACAGAAGGACAGACAGACAGACACACAGACAGACAGACACACAGAAGGACAGAGAGGAAACCTGTAATTAGTTGGACGGGTAGTAGATCAATAAGAGAAAGACAAATATTTGATATTAATTTATCAAATAGAATAGAATAGATGTTTAACGACACCCCAGCATGAAAAATACATCGACTACTGCATGTCAAAATATGGTAATTCAAAACATGAAATGATGATCAACATCAATATAAAATTCATGTCAAATAAAAACACAGTGTAAAAGATTGCGCAAAAATACAAATATCACAGATAGATCAAATTTAATTTAAATTTCAAGTAAAAGTCAGTATCACGTAAAAATAGTAATAAAAATTCTAATCAACTCGCATTGATATGACGTCATATATTACCAATGCCGTAATACTCCCCATGTTAAATTCAATGACGTCATAGCCCATGCAAGACAGATTTATTCCACATGGGCTGACATCATGGAATGGGTCTGTCTTGTATGGCTAGGGATGGAAGAACATCTGGTCTTGAAGGAATTTTGTTTTACAGAAAATCCAGTTACAAAGGGTTGCAATGTATAATGATAGCAAATTGTACAACTATGCATCTGGTAGCAAAGTGATTTTATACTAAATTTGAAAACATCGTTATATTTGCAATCACAAAAAAATTACAATTCTTAGAACTACAAACGGCGCCACATTCAGTTCACACACAAATTATTTTTTTTCCACGATTCTCTTTATTGATAACAAACTTCCCGCCATTATATGATTTACTTTATTCTGATTGGACATCACTAAACCACGGTTTATTTAACGACGCACTCAACACATTTTATTTACGGTTATATGGCGTCACACATATGGTTAAGGACCACACAGATTTTAAGAGGAAACCCACTGTCGCCACTACATGGGCTACTCTTTCCGATTAGTAGCAAGGGATCTTTTATTTGCGCTTCCCACAGGCTGGATAGCACAAACCATAGCCTTTGTTGAACCAGTTATGGATCACTGGTCGGTGCAAGTGGTTTACACCTACCTTGCGGAGCACTCACTCAGGGTTTGGAGTCGGTATCTGGATTAAAAATCCCATGCCTCGACTGGGATCCGAACCCAGTACCTACCAGCCTGTAGACCGATGGCCTATCCACGATGCCGGTCATTGAATCAAATGGAAAGTCATTATGTAAAATATGTCATAGACCGGAAATTTAAAACTGATTTATGTGTATTTTAACTAAATAGAAGTGTTGTTTGACTTTTTTTTGGTGAATTTATCAATGTACAACAGTCACAAATTCTTTATACACTAATTGTTGTGATTGTTATACATCAATAAATTCACACAAAAATATGTCAAGTATATAAATGAAGGAAGAAAATGTTTAACGACACACTCAAAACATTTTTATTTATCGTTATATGGTGTTGGACATATGTTTAAGAACCACACAGATATTGAGAGAGGAAACCCGCTGTCGCCACTTCATGGGCTACTCTTTTCGATTAGCAGCAAGGGATCTTTTATATGCACCATCTCACAGACAGAATAGTACATACCACGGCCTTTGTTATAGCAATGGTGATGCAATGGCTGGAACGAGAAATAGCCCAATGGGCCCACCGACGGAGATCAATCCCAGACTGACCGCACACTAAGTGAACGCTTTACCACTGGGCTATGTCCCTCCCCCATATATAAATGATGTCCCACTAAGTACAGACATCCCGTCTGTATTCTATTAAAGGATAACGCCGTACCTTCCATACTGAGATCTTCCTGAGACTGATTCTGAGTCTGCCGTTTCCAGATGGTGGTGCGTGACCGCTGACGAGCTACAAATCCTCCGACACCTGAACAAAAATGAAGTTAATCTGTCTTAAAAAAGCAGTTTTGTTGGCAGCATTTTGAAACAAAAAAACAAATGATAACATTCTCATTTTAGCAAGTAAACATTCTAAGAGTATTGCTAAAGCAGCGTTCTCATTATGTGTTCTCATTTGTCGGCCCTACAAAAAGCAGAACGTACAAGACTAAAAGAAAGAAAGAAAGAAAGAAAGAAAGGTTTTATTTAACGACACACTCAACACATTGTATTTACGGTTATATGGCGTCAGACATATGGTTAAGGACCACACAGATATTGAGAGAGGAAACCTGCTGTCGCCACTTCATGGGCTACTTTTTCCGATTAGCAGCAAGGGATCTTTTATATGCACTATCCCATAGACAGGGTAGTACATACCACAGCCTTTTGATATACCAGTCGTGGTGCACTGGCTGGAATGAGAAATAGCCCAATGGGCCCACCGACGGGGATCGATCCCACACCGACCGTGCGCTTTACCACTGGGCTACGTCTCACCCCTGTATAAGACTAAAAGACAATATGATTCAACTATACTACTGGGGTTGGAAAATTGTACTGAGACATGTTTGTTTTCTGGGTTTCTCATAAGTAGACTATACCGGGGCAAGAAAATCGTACCGAGACCCTCCACAAGCAGACTATACTCGGGCAAGAAAATCGTACCGAGACCCTCCACAAGCAGACTATACTGGGGAAAGAAAATCGTATCGAGACCCTCCACAAGCAGACTATACCGGGTTAAGGAAATTGTACCGAGACCTGTTTGTTTTCTGGGTCGTCGTTTCTTCTGTCCATCCTCCTGTTCTTCAGTCCTCATCTCGAGGCCAGGGAGAGACGGAGCCGGCGGTATCAGACTAGCCATCGCGAGCGGGTTTTCCGTCATATCCGAGTCTGGGGTTTTCAGATCATCCGTTTCTGTCAACGTGAAGAGAATAAGCATCAAAATAAATACTGACTGGCCTCTGTTAGTCTAACTAGGTTCAATATCCTTTTTTATAAACCCGCAAATGGAAAGAAAGAAATATTTTATTTAACGACGCACTCAACACATTTGTTATGGTTATATGGCATCAGACATATGGTAACGGACCACACAGATATTGAGAGGAAACCTACTGTCACCACTTTATGGGCTACTCTTTTCGATTAGTGGCAAGGGATCTTTTATATGCACCATCCCACTGATAGGGTAGTACATACCATGGCCTTTGATATACCAGTCGTGGTGCACTGGCTGGAACAAGAAATAGCCTAGTGGGCACACCGGCTGTGCATCGAGCGAGCACTGTACCGCTAGGCTACGTTCCGCCCCTCCCGCAAATGGATGACAATAAATAATTATTAATCAAAACATGTGGGTACACAAACCTTTTTCTATGCACATTTTCTTAGTCAGCAAACAAATTAAATGTGTTTAATAATGGTTAAAAGTCACACTAAAATGGATGCAAATGCATTATAATCTAAAGGTTTGACAAAATAATATTAATTCCTGGCCTGTTTACAGGATGCAGGATGTGTCAGAATTGTTGATAATTTTTGGTGACTTCAGTAAATTTGTTAAATCGATAAATAAATTAAAAATTACAAAATTCTTATAATAATTACAAACACAACTTTGTAAGCTGAAAATACACATAAATTAATTTTTAACATCCTTTCCATGACCTGTTTTAAGTAATGACGTCCCATTTGACATGATGTCATTTTCTAAGTTTTAAAAAAGAATAACATTCAGCTTTACGGTGATAGAAATAAGCTCAAAATGCACATAACTGTCAATATTTTTCCTTGTTCCCAATTTTTTTTAATAACTACTTAAAATGAAACCATTTATAATTTTTTACTTGTCCATCGGATAACCATAGAGGTACATTTTGCTTATCCGAACTGACAAGTGCTTATTTCGAACACTGCTGTATTAATGACGTCGTTCAATCAGAATACACTAAACTGTATAAAAGTGGAAAGTTTGTAATGGTAGAAAAATCACTCTGTTGCAATGTTCCTTTTACCAACTGTGCTAGTTTCTATCTATAACATGGACTGACAAACCTTAAACCGACAGTGTTAGTTTCTATCTATAACATGGACTGACAAACCTTAAACCGACAGTGTTAGTTTCTATCTATAACGTGGACTGACAAACCTTAAATCGACTGTGCTAGTTTCTATCTATGGAGTGGATGACAAACCTTAAATCGACTGTGCTAGTTTCTATCTATAACGTGGACTGACAAACCTTAAACCGACAGTGCTAGTTTCTATCTCTAACGTGGACTGACAAACCTTAAACCGACTGTGTTAGTTTCTATCTATGAAGTGAACTGACAAACCTTAAACTGACTGTGTTAGTTTCTATCTATGAAGTGGACTGTCAAACCTTTTACCAAGTGTGTTAGTTTCTATCTATAACATGGATTGACAAACCTTAAACTGATAGTGTTAGTTTCTATCTCTAACGTGGACTGACAAACCTTAAACTGACTGTGTTAGTTTCTATCTATGGAGTAGATGGACAAACCTTAAACTGACAGTGCAAGTTTCTATCTATGGAGTGGATGACAAACCTTAAACCGACTGTGTTAGTTTCTATCTATGAAGTGGATGACAAAGCTTTTACAAACTGTGTTAGTTTCTATTGATAACGTGGACAAACAGTGTTAGTTTCTATCTATAACATGGACTGACAAACCTTAAACTGACAGTGCTAGTTTCTATCTCTAACGTGGACTGACAAACCTTAAACCGACAGTGCCAGTTTCTATCTATAACATGGACTGACAAACCTTAAATCGACTGTGTTAGTTTCTATCTATGAAGTGGATGACAAACCTTTTACCAACTGCCCTGAGTGAGTGCTTCGCAAGGCTCAATGGGTAGGTGTAAACCACTTGCACCGACCAGTGATCCTAACTGGTTCAACAAAGGCCATGGTTTGTGCTATCCTGCCTGTGGGAAGCGCAAATAAAAGATCCCTTGCTGCCAATCGGAAGAGTAGCCTATGTAGTGACGACAGCGGGTTTCCTCTCAAAATCTGTGTGGTCCTTAACCATATGTCTGACGCCATATAACCGTAAATAAAATGTGTTGAGTGCGTCATTAAATAAAACACTTCTTTTTTTCTTTTCTTTTTACCAACTGTGTTAGTTTCTATTGATAACGTGGACAAACAGTGTTAGTTTCTATCTATAATGTAGACTGACAAACCTTAAACCGACTGTGTTAGTTTCGATCTATGAAGTGGACTGACAAACCTTAAACCGACTGTGTTAGTTTCTATCTATGAAGTGGGATGACAAACCTTTTACCAACTGTGTTAGTTTCTATCTATAACATGGACTGACAAACCTTAAACCGATAGTGTTAGTTTCTATCTATGGAGTGGATGACAAACCTTAAACCGACAGTGCTAGTTTCTATCTATGGAGTGGATGGACAAACCTTAAACCAACAGTGCTAGTTTCTATCTATGGAGTGGATGACAAACCTTAAACCAACAGTGTTAGTTTCTATCTATGGAGTGGATGACAAACCTTAAACCGACAGTGTTAGTTTCTATCTATGGAGTGGATGACAAACCTTAAACCGACAGTGCTAGTTTCTATCTATGGAGTGGATGACAAACCTTAAACTGACAGTGCTAGTTTCTATCTATGGAGTGGATGGACAAACCTTAAACCAACAGTGCTAGTTTCTATCTATGGAGTGAATGACAAACCTTTTACCAACTGTGTTAGTTTCTATTGATAACGTGGACAAACAGTGTTAGTTTCTATCTATAACGTGGACTGACAAACCTTAAACCGACTGTGTTAGTTTCTATCTATGAAGTGGACTGACAAACCTTAAACTGACTGTGTTAGTTTCTATCTATAAAGTGGACCTGTGTTAGTTTCTATCTATGAAGTGGACTGACAAACCTTAAACTGACCGTGTTAGTTTCTATCTATAAAGTGGACTGACAAACCTTAAACTGACTGTGTTAGTTTCTATCTATGAAGTGGACTGACAAACCTTAAACCGACTGTGTTAGTTTCTATCTATAAAGTGGACTGACAAACCTTAAACTGACTGTGTTAGTTTCTATCTATGAAGTGGACTGATAAACCTTTTACCAACTGTGTTAGTTTCTATCTATAACATGGACTGACAAACCTTAAACTGACTGTGTTAGTTTCTATCTATGGAGTGGATGGACAAACCTTAAACCGACAGAGCTAGTTTCTATCTATGGAGTGGATGACAAACCTTAAACCGACTGTGTTTTTTCTTACTATGAAGTGGATGGACAAACCTTTTACCATCTGTGTTAGTTTCTATTGATAACGTGGACAAACAGTGTTAGTTTCTATTTATAATGTGGACTGACAAACCTTAAATCGACAGTGCTAGTTTCTATCTATAACGTGGACTGACAAACCGTAAATCGACTGTGCTAGTTTCTATCTATAACGT
Source organism: Gigantopelta aegis (assembly GCF_016097555.1). Classification (NCBI taxonomy): domain Eukaryota; kingdom Metazoa; phylum Mollusca; class Gastropoda; order Neomphalida; family Peltospiridae; genus Gigantopelta; species Gigantopelta aegis. Next base: position 5,606,970 of record NC_054709.1, read on the forward strand.
GGACTGACAAACCTTAAACCAACAGTGCTAGTTTCTATCTCTAACGTGGACCGACAAACCTTAAACCGACAGTGCTAGTTTCTATCTATGGAGTGGATGACAAACCTTAAACCGACTGTGTTTTTTCTTACTATGAAGTGGATGGACAAACCTTTTACCAACTGTGTTAGTTTCTATTGATAACGTGGACAAACAGTGTTAGTTTCTATCTATAATGTGGACTGACAAACCTTAAATCGACAGTGCTAGTTTCTATCTATAACGTGGACTGACAAACCGTAAATCGACTGTGCTAGTTTCTATCTATAACGTGGACTGACAAACCTTAAACCAACAGTGCTAGTTTCTATCTCTAACGTGGACCGACAAACCTTAAACCGACAGTGCTAGTTTCTATCTATGGAGTGGATGACAAACCTTTTACCAACTGTGTTAGTTTCTATTGATAACGTGGACAAACAGTGTTAGTTTCTATCAGGGTTTCTGCCAAAGGGTAAAACAGGTATGGCGCTATACCCAAAATGTTTTGCAGATTTAATTTTTTTGACAAAATTAATTACTCTTTATTATTACTGTATGATTTTCTTAACCCTAATCCTAAACCTAACAAATGTTCTTTCTGGGGGAGGCCCCCATAACCCCTGTTGACTGCAGTTGTATTCAATTCCATAGCACCATACCTCAAAAAATGTCTTTCCGTCAGAAACACTATCTATGGCGTGGACTGACAAACCTTTTTCCATCGATTCTTCTCCATCTACTGATGACATAGAAAGAAGTCTTGCCACATTGGGGTGTTTAACCAATGGCGTGGATCGACAAACCTTTTACCAAATGTGTTAGTTTCTATCTATGGCGTGGATCGACAAACCTTTTTCCATCGATTCTTCTCCATCTACTGATGACATAGAAAGAAGTCTTGCCACATTGGGGTGTTTCACAAGTGGATCTATCAATGGCTGATCGGGTTTTCGCGGCGTTCGTCTTTGTCGAGGTTTCTTTGGAACTGGCATGGACATACTCTGAATCTGTTCAATACCAGAGGCCGACAAGTAGACTCCGTCCATGAGAAACTGTTTCGGTAGTTCTGTTTGTAAAAAAAGAAGAAAAAAAGAAAAAAACAAAAGTATAGTTAGTTTTGTTTCATTATACAAATGCCGGGGTTGCTGGCTGGAACAATGGGCCCAATGGGCCCACTGACAGAGACCGATCCTAGACTGACTTCGCATCAGGTGAGCGCTTTAGCATTCAGCTACATCCCGCCCGAATACACATATATACAATGTTGAGGCTAGAACGAGAAATAGCCCAATGGGTCCATCGACAAGACTCCATTCGGTGCGTGTTTGTGTGCATGTCAATGGAACAATAACAGATTTTGTTTAATACTGAAACAGAAAAATCTGAAAATGAAAATCAGTGTCTCTGTATACCGGGAAGGAAATGAAATGGTTTATTTAAAGTTGCTCTCAACACATTTTATTTATGGCGTCAGATTTATGGTTGAGGACCACACAGATATTGAGAGAGGAAACCCACTGTCACCACTTCATGGGCTACTCTTTTCGATTAGCAGCAAGGGATTTTTCATATGCACCATCCCACACACAGGATAACACATACCACGGCCTTTGACATACCAGTCGTGGTGCACTGGCTGGAGCGAGAAATAGCCCAATGGGCCCACCAACGGGACTCGATCCTAGATCAATCACGCATCAGGCAAGTGCTGTACCACTGAGCTACGTCCTGCTCCACTGTATATTGGATGAAAGGTAATGAAATGTTGTTTGCTTACCTGGTTCTTTTGGTGTAGGCAGCTGAATTGGTATAGGTGGAGGTGGCGTCGGCGGTTGTATTTTCTCTTCCGGGGGAGGTGGGGGTGGCGGAGGTGGCGGCACTGGAACAAAAACAGTAAAAGTTTAAAATTAACTACTATACACAGCTGTTGTCAAAAAAAAAGAAAATAAAGAACATCTGTTTAACGAATACATTTGATAATTCTCACGTAGTTTTAGAGGATACCCATTATATTTTTTTTCGTTGGCAGTTTAGACTAAATGTAACGACTTACATAGACCAGGATGTTTAGTTATTAAATGTAGATGTTGACAGAGTAGACTAAATGTAAAGATTTACATAAACTAGGATGTTTAGTTATTAAATGTAGATGTCGACAGAGTAGACTAAAGTAAAGACTTACAGGGACCAAGATGTTTAACGATTGTTGCTCTGACAGTGTAGACTGACTGTAGACTTACATGGACCAGGATGTTTAGTGATTGGACGATAAAACAGTGTAGATTGACTGTAGACTTACATGGATCAGGATGTTTAGTGATTGGACGGCAAAACAAACTGTAGACTGACTGTAGACTTACATGGACCAGGATGTTTAGTGATTGGACGGCAAAACCGTGTAGACTGACTGTAGACTTACATGGACCAGGACGTTTAGTGATTGGATGGCAAAACAGTGTAGACTGACTGTAGACTTACATGGACCAGGATGTTTAGTGATTGGACAACAAAACAGTGTAGACTGACTGTAGACTTACATGGATCAGGATGTTTAGTGATTGGATGGCAAAACAAACAGTGTAGACTGATTGTAGACTTACATGGACCAGGATGTTTAGTGATTGTATGGCAAAACAAACAGTGTAGACTGACTGTAGACTTACATGGACCGGGATGTTTAATGATTGGACAGCAAAACAGTGTAGACTGACTAGACTTACATGGACCGGGATGTTTAATGATTGGACGGCAAAACAGTGTAGACTGACTGTAGACTTACATGGACCAGGATGTTTAGTGATTGGACGTCAAAACAGTGTAGACTGACTGTAGACTTATATGGACCAGGATGTTTAATGATTGGGCGGCAAAACAAAAACTGTAGACTTACATGGACCAGGATGTTTAGTAATTGGACGGCAAAACAAACAGTGGTATCCATAATCAGCAGCCACTTCAGCCTCGTCTTCATTGGCGAGTCCATCACAGGACGAGTGAAGCCACCTGCAACGGAGAAATTGTCATTCTTTTATCAAACTGTTAAAGTTTGTTTTGTTTAACCACATCACTAGAGCACATTGATTTATTAATCATCAGCTGTTGGATGTCACATACAGTCTTAGAGAGAAAACCTGCTACATTATTCCATTAGTAGCAAAGGATATTTTATATGCATCATCCCATAGACAGGATAGCACATGCCTTTGATATACCAGTCATGGGGCACGGGATGAAACAAGAAATAGCCCAATGGGCCCACAGACAAGGATCTATCCCAGACCGACTGCGCATCAGGCAAGGGCTTTACCACTGGACTACATCCCACCCCTCTTTTATCAAAAAGTTAAGTAACAGAGCACATCAATTAAACACTGGCTACCGGATGTTAAACATTTGACAATTCTGATGCATAGTTTTCAGTTTTAAGTTCCTTTTCTTTATTCAATCCACTATAGCACATTGATTTTGTAATCGTTGGCTATTGGATGTCAAACATTTCATGATTATGATACATAATTTTATCATTGGCTATTGGATGTCAAACATTTCATGATTATGATACATAATTTAATCACTGGCTATTGGATGTCAAACATTTCATGATTATGATACATAATTTAATCACTGGCTATTGGATGTCAAACATTTCATGATTATGATACATATTTAATCATTGGCTATTGGATGTTAAACATTTGACAATTCTGATGCATAGTTTTCAGTTTCTTTTCTTTATTCAATCCACTAGAGCACATTCATGGCTGTTAACAAAAGTAAAATGTTGTGACTGAAATTTCAAGGTACAGGGCATTTCCCTGGTTGGGGGTTTAGATGGCGGATGTCAGTGCCATGATTATATCACCATTCAAAATGGTAGTGTTTTACATGACAATTGTAGTCCACTTTAAACATGTATTTCTCCCAACCCAAACCGTTACTTTTTTTTTTATTGGACAAAAACATTAATTTGATGGGTCCTGCAGGGAATCCTATATTAATGAATATAGTCCTATTAGGCTGACATTTGCTGGGGTGTTCTTTCACAAGCTACGGACATTTTTTTTAAAGTTTGCATTATTACTTGATATTATTTATTTAGGCTTGACCACCAGCTAATGGACAGCAAATCAAATATTCAAATACATTTACATCGGGTCGCCGCAAATTCATTACGGTCGTTACAAATTGGGGTAAAAGCCAATGTCTGATACTGCATTACGCTAACTTTGAATAGTCCTCTGTTGATCTTTGTGTCCATTTAACAATACGAAACGCAAAATCTTGCAGTTTTAATACCCCTCTCGCTCGTGCAACGTTTTGTGACCATGTCATATTTTACTTTGGGGTCTTTAGTAATAAACATGTTAAAATAAAACGGCAATGACTGGATGCATACTTTATTAATTAACATTACGTTGCACAATAACAACCCCCACCCCCCACCCCCCCAATTACGTTTTGTCACACATCCCATAATTCCTATTCTCCTTAGTGCACGTTGAGTAGTTCTCGATTGACCCCATTATTCAATCGTAAATAATAAAGAACATACCACTGGTCGGTAAATATTAAGTTTTCACCGGATCAATTTTTATTAACTCTCAATATCTATAATATGCAATCTAATAATCTCCCAGCAGAACTATTACATTGTAACAGTGTTCAAACTCGCACATGCTGTTCGTCACATGGTGTGACATCGGGTACAGCCATTACTTCAAAGGGAGTGAGTAGCACATTTAAATTAGGGGGGTTTTCACTTAATTTACAACTACTGTAGTAACAGGTTTTTTTTAGGGGGGTTTAATTACAAAAACCGTACCAAACATGATTTTAATTTTTTTTTAAATAATAATAATAAAATATCTGAAAAAAAAGTACGAAACATATGTACACACCTTTTTACAAAATAAGATCGTCTGCTTAAAATAGCACAGCAAATGGTAGTGCAGGATGCACATTAAGTCAATACTTTTACTTTCTACGTCCGTAAATAGCAGATTGGACGTGTTGCGATAGATCCCAAATATGTGTTAACGCAAATGGATGGATTAAAACAAAAAGTTATATTCTTCTACCAAAAATATATTATATCAGACAATGTGAATGTAGGCATTATTACTAAAAACCACAATACAACAGACTGTATCAAAACAGGATACACCTAATTTGCATATCCAGGTCAGAGTTGTTCGTCACGTGTTCATAATCGATCGGAAAACCAAAACGAAACTTTTTCGATGTCATTTTTGAAAAAAATATACAATTAGCTAAATTTGTAAACATTTTTATGAGTTCAAGTGTCCACGATAAGAGCAACTTTGGGAATCTTTATTGGGAAACTGTTGGGTCGAAGGGTCTAATTGGGGAAAAGTTTGATATTGGATTGGGAATTTACGTTAGGGGAATGGGGCCGTTCACCGGCCCCAAAATGTATAGTAGTTTATAGCCTGGGATGGGTCCCTAAAGAGGGTCAGTGGGGTAAAGAAAACGTCCTAAGCGATCGGGTTGACATTACGGAAACCGAAAACGGCCGAAGTGATTCTCATTTAAAAACAAAACAAACAAAAAAACCTGACTGCAAAAATAATTTCCACAATTTCTCTGACGACGGAAATCCGTCTCACGACAGACAGTTAACAGCCATGCACATTGATTATTTAATCATTGGCTATTTCATGATTATGATACATAATTTAATCATTGGCTATTGGATGTCAAATATTCCATGATTATGATACATAATTTAATCATTGGCTATTGGATGTCAAACATTCCATGATTATGATACATAATTTAATCATTGGCTATTGGATGTCAAACATTCCATGATTATGATACATAATTTCATCGTTGGCTATCGGATGTCAAACATTTGATGATTATGATACATAATTTCATCGTTGGCTATTGGATGTCAAACATTCCATGATTATGATACATAATTTCATCGTTGGCTATCGGATGTCAAACATTTGATGATTATGATACATAATTTCATCGTTGGCTATTGGATGTCAAACATTTGATAATATGATACATAGTTAGTATAATGATGCACCTATCACACTGTATACACTGAATAATGACGCACCTATCACACTGTATACACTGACTAATGATGCACCTATCACATTGTATACACTGAATAATGATGCACCTATTACATTGTATACACTGAACAATGACGAACCTACCACAATGCATACACTGAATAATGATGCACCTAACACATTGCATACACTGAATAATGATGCACCTATCACATTGTATACACTGAATGACACACCTATCACATTGTACACACTGAATAATGATGCACCTATCACATTGTATACACTGAATAATGATGCACATATAACAATGTATACACTGAATAATGACACACCTATCACATTGTATACACTGAATAATGATATACCTATCACAGTGTATACACTGAATAATGACGCACCTATCACACTGTATACACTGAATAATGACGTACCTATCACACTGTATACACTGAATAATGACGCACCTATCACATTGTATACACTGAATAATGATATACCTATCACATTGTATACACTGACTAATGATGTACCTATCACATTGCATACACTGAATTATGATGCACCTAACACATTGCATACACTGAATAATGACACATTGTATACACTGAATAATGACGTACCTATCACATTGTATACACTGAATAATATCACATTGTATCCACCGACTAATGACACACCTATCACAATGTAAACACTGAATAATGACACACCTATCACATTGTATACACTGAATAATATCACACTGTATACACTGAATAATGACGTACCTACCACATTGTATACACTGACTAATGATGTACCTATCACATTGCATACACTGAATTATGATGCACCTAACACATTGCATACACTGAATAATGACACATTGTATACACTGAATAATGACATACCTATCACATTGTATACACTGCATAATATCACATTGTATCCACCGACTAATGACACACCTATCACAATGTAAACACTGAATAATGACACACCTATCACATTGTATACACTGAATAATATCACATTGTATACACTGAATAATGAGCACCTATCACATGGTATACATCGAATAATGACGCACCTAACACATTGTACACACTGAATAATGACGCACCTATCATATTGTATACACTGAATAATGACGTACCTACCACATTGTATACACTGACTAATGACGTACCTATCACATTGTATACACTGAATAATGACGCACCTATCACATTGTATACACTGACTAATAAATTACCTATCACATTGTATACACTGAATAATGATGCACCTATCACATTGTATACCCTGATTAATGACGCAACTATCACCATGTAAACTCTGAATAATGACGCACCTATCACATTGTACACACTGAATAATGACGCACCTATCACATTGTATACCCTGATTAATGACGCAACTATCACCATGTAAACTCTGAATAATGACGCACCTATCACATTGTACACACTGAATAATGACGTACCTACCACATTATATACACTGACTAATGACGTACCTATCACATTGTATACACTGAATAATGACGCACCTATCACATTGTAAACACCGAATAATGACGCACCTATCACATTGTATACACTGAATAATGACGTACCTACCACATTGTATACACTGACTAATGACGTACCTATCACATTGTATACACTGAATAATGACGCACCTATCACATTGTAAACAATGAATAATGACACACCTATCACATTGTATACACTGACTAATAAATTACCTATCACATTGTATACACTGAATAATGACGCACCTATCACATTGTATACCCTGATTAATGACGCAACTATCACCATGTAAACACTGAATAATGACGCACCTATCACATTGTACACACTGAATAATGACGTACCTACCACATTATATACACTGACTAATGACGTACCTATCACATTGTATACACTGAATAATGACGCACCTATCACATTGTAAACACCGAATAATGACGCACCTATCACATTGTATACACTGAATAATGACGCACCTATCACATTGTATACACTGAATAATGACGCACCTATCACACTGTATACACTGACTAATGACGTACCTATCACATTGTATACACTGAATAATGAGGTCATCCTCGTGGTACATTATGCGACACGCCGGACACGCGACCTTGCTAGCACACGGCGCACACTGGGTGTAGTTGTTCTGCCAAAGGCTGTTGAATCCCGGAGACTTCGAGCCACAGTATTGGCAAATCACACACCTGAAGAAGAAGAAATAGTGCACACATTTATCTCAATTCCATTTATTTCAATGCTTATATCCAGTTAATGTTAAAATCTTACATCGGCATATCAGTTACTAATTGAAAATATCTATCTGAAATTAAAACACAATTTGTGTCATTATTTGAGGAGGGGAGGAGAAGGGGAGGGAGAGGAGAGAGGGAGAAGGAAAGAGGGAGAGAGAGAGAGAGAGAGAGAGAGAGAGAGAGAGAGAGAGAGAGAGAGAGAGAGAGAGAGAGAGAGAGAGACACATAGGCAGAAGTGACCGAGAAAGATAGAAACAGAGACAGAGAAAGGCAGGTCGGTACAGACTAAGAGACAGACCAACCGCAGAGATAGATACAGAGACAGACACCATCGGATACACGCGCACACAAATAGATAGAAACAGACAGTGGAAGGTAACGTCGAGAAGTTGGGAAAGCACTACATCCTATTTACACTTCCAGGTTCCCTTTGGCACGTGTTCTAGGGGTGGATCGAGACAGTAGGTGTGATAGAGAGACACAGACATCCAGGTTCCCTTTGGCACGTGTTCTAGGGGTGGATCGAGACAGTATGTGTGGTAGAGAGACACAGACATCCAGGTTCCCTTTGGCACGTGTTCTAGGGGTGGATCGAGACAGTAGGTGTGATAGAGAGACACACAGACATCCAGGTTCCCTTTGGCACGTGTTCTAGGGGTGGATCGAGACAGTATGTGTGGTAGAGAGACACAGACATCCAGGTTCCCTTTGGCACGTGTTTTAGGGGTGGATCGAGACAGTAGGTGTGATAGAGAGACACACAGACATCCAAGTTCCCTTTGGCACGTGTTCTAGGGGTGGATCGAGACAGTAGGTGTGGTAGAGAGACACACAGACATCCAGGTTCCCTTTGGCACGTGTTTTAGGGTTGGATCGAGACAGTAGGTGTGATAGAGACACACAGACATCCAGGTTCCCTTTGGCACGTGTTTTAGGGGTGGGTCGAGACAGTATGTGTGGTCGAGACACACAGACATCCAGGTTCCCTTTGGCACGTGTTCTATGGTGGATCGAGACAGTAGGTGTGGTAGAGACACACAGACATCCAGGTTCCCTTTGGCACGTGTTCTAGGGGTGGATCGAGACAGTATGTGTGGTAGAGACACACAGACATCCAGGTTCCCTTTGGCACATGTTCTAGGGGTGGGTCGAGACAGTAGGTGTGGTAGAGAGACAGTAGGTGTGAGAGAGACACACAGAGATATATAAAGCACTACATACCATTTACACTTCCAGGTTCCCTTCGGCACGTGTTCTAGGGGTGGGTCGAGACAGTAGGTGTGGTAGAGAGACACACAGACATCCAGGTTCCCTTTGGCACGTGTTCTAGGGGTGGGTCGAGACAGTAGGTGTGATAGAGAGACACACAGACATCCAGGTTCCCTTTGGCACGTGTTTTAGGGGTGGATCGAGACAGTAGGTGTGGTAGAGAGACACACAGACATCCAGGTTCCCTTTGGCACGTGTTTTAGGGGTGGATCGAGACAGTAGGTGTGGTAGAGACACACAGACATCCAGGTTCCCTTTGGCACGTGTTCTAGGGGTGGATCGAGACAGTAGGTGTGGTAGAGAGACACACAGACATCCAGGTTCCCTTTGGCACGTGTTCTAGGGGTGGGTCGAGACAGTAGGTGTGGTAGAGAGACACAGACATCCAGGTTCCCTTTGGCACATGTTCTAGGGGTGGATCGAGACAGTAGGTGTGATAGAGAGACACACAGACATCCAGGTTCCCTTTGGCACGTGTTTTAGGGGTGGATCGAGACAGTAGGTGTGGTAGAGACACACAGACATCCAGGTTCCCTTTGGCACGTGTTTTAGGGGTGGATCGAGACAGTAGGTGTGATAGAGAGACACACAGACATCCAGGTTCCCTTCGGCACGTGTTCTAGGGGTGGGTCGAGACAGTAGGTGTGGTAGAGAGACACACAGACATCCAGGTTCCCTTTGGCACGTGTTTTAGGGGTGGATCGAGACAGTAGGTGTGGTAGAGAGACACAGAAATCCAGGTTCCCTTTGGCACGTGTTTTAGGGGTGGATCGAGACAGTAGGTGTGGTAGAGAGACACAGACATCCAGGTTCCCTTTGGCACGTGTTCTAGGGGTGGATCGAGACAGTAGGTGTGGTAGAGACACACAGACATCCAGGTTCCCTTTGGCACGTGTTTTAGGGGTGGATCGAGACAGTAGGTGTGGTAAAGGGACAGTAGGTGTGAGAGAGACACACAGAGATATATAAAGCACTACATACCATTTACACTTCCAGGTTCCCTTCGGCACGTGTTCTAGGGGTGGGTCGAGACAGTAGGTGTGAGAGAGACACACAGAGATATATAAAGCACTACATACCATTTACACTTCCAGGTTCCCTTCGGCACGTGTTCTAGGGGTGGGTCGAGACAGTAGGTGTGGTAGCTGATATCACACTCATCACACAACAGGAGGCGGCCCTCATCATCTGGTCGACCGCAACCTTCGCACACCGTGCAATCCAGGCATCGCCAGCCCTTCTTCAAAACCACTTTCGTCACCTGTTGACACAAGAAACCAGCATTCTGAGAGTACTGCTAATGGGGCGTTCTCAGTATGCGATTAGTCTCACCGACTTGTTGCATGCAATTGAATCGAACTGAGAACACCTAAATCAGAACAACTTTAGTCTTATATGACAAGTCAGTCGGAATCGTATCAATTGGAACATATTCTATTTCTCATGACAAATCATAAGCTCTCAGCCAATCAAATCACATTAAAGTACAACCGTTTAGTTTTGTCACTTCCATGTTCTTGTGAAATATTGTGCCCTGCAATATGGAAGGTAGTTGTGTGCCTAAATTTACCTTGACACTAGCACAATAGGGATGGTAGCACTGTCCACACTGGGTACAAACAATCATCTTCCCTTCTTCACCACGACCAAATGCACCACAGCTCTTACAAACATCCTAAAAGAAAAAAGAAAGTCAAATAGCTTATGTGTGTGTGTGACAATATTTAATCAATTTATGTGTTAATACTTCAAAAATATATCTGAAAATATTCAAATTGGATGAGAAATGAAGTCATTTGAGCAGTGACATTTTATTTATTTTCAGTAGCAGTGACCTTGACCTTTGATGCATCATCCTATTCCTATGTAACAAGTTTCACGAAAATTGGATGAGTAAAGAACTCAATAGAGTGTCGATGCCATATGTCACTCGTTATGAGAGAATAAAGATAAGTCTCCATATTGGAAGAAATACGATGGAAAAAAACACGTAAAAGGGGGCAGTGTAATAAACATGAACAAATACCATTTGAAAACAAATTATACAGCAATTAGGAGAAGAAATGACATGACAAGAAAGAAAAAAGAGACAGTGTGATAAAACCTATGAAAAATACAATTCAACTGAATACGGCAATTATAAAGTGAATGAATGAAGGAAATGTTTTATTTAACGACACACTCAACTCATTTTATTCACATGGTTATATGCTGTCGGACATATGGTTAACGACCACAGATATTGAGAGAGGAAACCTGCTGTTACCACTTCACAAGCTACTCTTTTCGATTAGCAGCAAGGGATTTTTTATATGCACCATCCCACAGACAGGATAGCACATACCACGGCCTTTGATATACCAGTCGTGGTGCACTGGCTGGAGCGAGAAATAGCCCAATGGGTCCACCGACGGGGATTGATCCAAGACCGACCGCACATCAAGCGAACGCGTTACCACTGGGCTACGTCCCACCCCTATAAAGTGAAAGAATGAATGATTGATATCCCAGCACAAAAATATGATTATAAAGTAGTTACCTGATCTAAGGTGTAGTTATCTTTTGAATTCATCAAGACAATTGTTGATGGGTGATCATCACCGCTGTCGTCTTTAGACGTATCTGTTTCAACTCGACTGCTTCCCTGTAAATATAGTACAGTTTTACAGATACATTTCCACACTCGTCTCCAGGGCTCGAAACTTGCCCAAAAAATAATAATGGATGTTGGCAAAGTATGGTAAGAATAGTGGAATACAAATATTAACAGTGGCTCATGTTATAGCTCTAAAGAAGATCACCCACATAGTATTATTTGGGCGACTAACGCCATTATTTTTTTAATATATTTAAGTAGCCCAAACAGGACATTGGTCGTATTTGGCGACCTGACCACAGATCATTTCGAGCCCTGCATCTCAATGGCATCATGTAGACCATCAGGTTTAAAGTTAGTAGGCACCTAGTTCACATCCCAGTACTAGCTCATACCAATTTTATATAGCTATACTCAATAACGAATGTTTAGCAAATATCTTTTGTCTAAATTTGCCATTGTTGAATAAACTTAAAAGAATACCAGGTCCTCCTGTTGTGTTAAGGCAAAGGTTGATGAGTTTATGTTGTTTGTAAATGGTAAACATTTTAGTTGTGAATACTAATTAATAAAAATAGGTTAATTTATAAATGTTATGCCTTTTCTTTTAACATTAGCTAAACTTTCTTGTTGAGTATATATATATATATATATATATATATATATATATATATATATATATATATATATATATAATAAACAAAATCGTGTCTTGTTTAATAATACCACTAGAGTACACTGATTTATTCATCGTAGGCGTCTGGATGTCAAACATTTGTTAAGTCTGACAAATGGACCGAGAGAAAACCCGTTACATTTTCCCATTAGCACAGAAGAACAGTACATACCATTGCCTTTTGCACTGCTTCCCACATGTGATAGATTGTGGATCAGCCCTTAGTAATATTATTCAGATATTAAGCTGCTGAGCAGCACATACCATTGCCTTTTGCACTGCTTCTCACCTATTGGTGAAAAGTTAAAAGTCTGCTTTGTTTAACGACACCACCAGAGCACATTGGTCTGTAAATCTTCGGCTATGGGAGGTCAATCATTTTGGTCATTTTTAACAAATAGTCTTAGAGAGAAAACCTGCTACATTTTTCCATTAGGAGCAAGGCATCTTTTATATGCACCATCCCTCAGACAGGATGGCACATACCACTGCCTTTGATATACCAGTCGTGGTGCACTGGCTGGAACGAGAAATAGCCCAATCGACCCACTGACGCGGAATCAATCATAGACCGACCGTGCATCAAGCAAGCACATTACCACTGGGCTACGTTCCACCCCCAGCTCTTGATGAAATACATTTTACAACACACCTTAGTAAGATATAAAGACATAAAGTTGCTGAACTTACCAAGCTGCTAGTACTAAACTCTTGTCTTTGGGCCCATTAAGACTCGCTCTGGGTGGGAACTAGTACTACAGGCTGTGAACCAACCACCGAGGCGAGTGGCCTCCAGCTAAATTTTCCCATTAGCAGATAGGGATCATTTATATGCACTTTCCCACAAACAGGACAGTACAGTACATACCACTGCCTTTTGCACTGTTTCCCACCTCCCCATTTAATAAATTTTGGAACATCCTTTAGTAATTTTAATAAAACATAAATCTGCTAACTTTGATATATCAGTCGTGGTGCACTGGATGGAACGAGAAATAGCCCAATGCACCAGCCGACGGGGATCAATCAGACAGACCGTGCATCAAGCAAGCACATTACCACTGGGCTACGTGCTACCCCCACCTCTTGATGAAATACATTTTACAACATGCCTTAGTAAGAAGGAAAGAAGGAAATGTTTTATTTAACGATGCACTCAACACATTTTATTTACAGTTATATGGCATCAGACATATGGTTAAGGACCACACAGATATTGAGAGAGGAAACCCGCTGTCGCCACTTCATGGGCCACTCTTTTCGATTAGCAGCAAGGGATCGTTTATGTGCACCATCCCACAGACAGGATAGCACATACCACAGCCTTTGATATACCAGTCGCGGTGCACTGACTGGAGAGAAAAATAGCCCAATGGGTCCACCGACGGGAATCGATCCATGACCGACCGCGCATCAAGCTGAACTTACCAAGCCGCTAGTGCTCAACTGTCCAGTTTTCACTCGAGTCTTCGGGCCACGTCGTTTTTCTCCAAATTGCAGTGGGCGTCTCCGTTTTTCTGGAGCAAGGGGACGGGTCTGAAAAATTCACAATATTAATAAAAGTGTGGAAAACTGGATTAAATATTGTGATTAGTCGTCTTGCACAAGCAGATCAATAACTAAAGAGGCAGTTTTAATGTTGCTTTAATTATTAAGATGTTTCTGACTAATAATAAAGCTTTATAATTAAATTTCTTTTACATTCATTACAATATAACTTCATCCCATTGGTAGCAATGCAAGTTTATTCATTTCACAATGAACGTAAAAATTACATTTGATGATGTCATTTTACATTGGTACTTTCTCTTCTTTTTTTGTGGGGGTGGGGGTATGTCTTATTGAGTGTTATTGTGTATTGGACCAAAACTAATTCAATATAAAACATAAAACGTTTAATGTTATCGTTAGTAAGTATGTTTTCAATTTAATTATAAGAACTGTCTGTTATTTCTTTTATGTTCATCTGCGCTTTCCCAATTCAGAGTTTGTGGATGATTTTTTTTTTTTTTCCATACCGCGATGAACGTAAACAAAACAAGACAACCTTTAATAACAACTGAATTTCATATCTATTGTATTTTAGTTTAGAATATCAGGGTTTCTGATCATCCCGCTCATATTAACTCAAAACTTTATTTGAATTCCTAATATACTTTTTCGTACGTACAAAATGAAACCGAGGTAAACTTGTGTTTTGGGTTACTACAAATAAACGATAAACGATAAACCTGAAATATAAAGACATATTTATTCTAAACAATATATTGTATTTAATATCATGTAGAGCGAAGGAAGGAAGGAAATGTTTTATTTAACGACACACTCAAAACATTTTATTTACGGTTATATGACGTCGGACATATGGTCAAGGACCACACAGATATTGAGAGAGGAAACCCGCTGTCGCCACTTCATGAGCTACTCTTTTCAATTAGAAGCAAGAGATCTTTTATATGCATCATCCCACAAACAGGATTACACATACCACTGCCTTTGATTTACCAGTCATGGTGCACTGGCAGGAACAAGAAATAGCCTAAAACAGGTCCATCGATGGGGATCGATCCCAGACCGACCACACATCAAGCGAGCACTTTACCACTGGGCTGCGTCCCACTCCTGTGTAGAGTGACTCCTGGGAACTCGCCCCAGTGAGCGACATCTCACCACAAAATGGGTTGTTCTTTAAAACAAGGTCAGTCTGCTAACAACAAAGGTTAAGTTTAGTGATTCAGAAGACTCTACCAGCGGCAAATTCAGACTGGACTCAATTAATTGCAACATCATTAGTGGATTTTCAAACTGGGAATACTTAACTTCAAACTGCATTTGCAAATTCCAAGACTTGATCCGTATAAAGTACCAATGATTTTTCTTACCCGTGGACGTCCAGCACCTATTTTCTTGCGCCCAGGGGGAAGCCTGCCTGCTCGCATGTGACCCTCAAGCATTTCAGCCTTGGCAGCCATGTAGGTGGCCAACCCAGATGATTGGTGTATACCCTACAAACGGTAACAATATAGATATAAACAGATCTCCCAGATGACTGGTGGTTATACCCTACAAACGGTAACAATATAGATATAATTACAAATGTCCCGCTGTTATACAATTTACTCAGTTCTGATTGGATGACATCGCTTAAAAAAACTAATGTTATCCTTTGATAAACCTCAGAAAATGAAGTCATTATGTCAAATGCATCAAACAGTGACAAATTTAGTATAAATCGCTTCCCTACATTACGCAATTTTATACAATTTGTTACGGATAAACATAAATAAATTCAAAAACAATTTGAAACAATTCTTATGTAAACAAATCACAAAGTTTCTTCATCACAAGTCAAACAGAGAGAGAGAGAGAGAGAGGGAGAGCGAGAGAGAGGGAGAGAGGGAGAGAGGGAGAGAGGGAGAGAGAGGGAGAGAGGAGGGTGGAGAGAGAAAGAGCGAGAGAGCGAGAGAGAGAGAGAGAGGGAGATGGAGAGAGAGAGAGAGAGAGAGAGAGACAGACTGAATACTGTACCTTCTCCATGTCTATGTCGATACTAGAACTAGAATCCTCACACGTGTAGAGCGACTCCTGGGAACTGGCCCCAGTGAGCGGCATCTCGCCAAGAAACGGGTCGTCCTTCAGAATAGGGTCAGAGTCTGCGAACAACAACGGTTAGCTTTATAATAAAATAAAGTTAAAACCTGACCAAAAAGAATGTGTCATAACAGGGATTTATCAAGGTATTCTGTGGTTCCAAACATAGGCCCCTTCTCAAAAGAAAACGTGGCACTGAAAATTCCCAATTTTTGTACTGAAAATTCCCAATTTCTGTACTAAACATTCCCAATATATATTATGTCTACAGGTAGGTTCTAGTAAATTAATTTAACAGTGGTGTACTGCATTATTTAGTGGCCTGAAAACATATGCCAAGTATGATTTACTTGCGATATTTTTACCCAATGCCATTAAACATGGGACTCTGACAAAATATTGTGGATAAATCCATGTTTAAAGTTGTAGTCAAATATGAGATGATATCATGTATATATTTTCATTTTCAATAAAAGGATAAATATTTTAGTTTTCTGAAAAATTACTGAAAATCTAGAATCAAAATTGCTTAAAGGAAACATGTCACGTAAACCATATTTGGCACCAACCATGTACAATTAATTATAAATTGAATCACCTAAAAAAAAAAATTATAAAAAATTAATTACTTAAAATATCTCCATAAAAGAACCCCAGATACGAGCTCTTAGCGGAAATTGCCGATCTTTAATGAGCAGGGCAATCACGAGGTCCGTGACGTCAAAGACGCGTCGCTTGATCTGACGCCTTACACTTAAAAGCATTAGTCCGTACCACGCATAAAGAATCTAAGACTTGCACAGCTTACCAAAACAATGAGTGTTCGTTCGCAAAACGTTTTGCCGTATCAATATGAGCTGTTAGTAAATGAAGAAAGACACACATTTACTTACAACAGTGATACTGAAGAAAAAACGGATAGCGAGTCGGAGGGTGGAGAAACTGATGGTGCCAGACCAGACCGGTCGACCAATTTACAGCCCGGAGCCCGAAAGTAACCCGGAGACAAAACCAAAACTCGGATGCTAATGCCGAGGTGTATACTGTTCATATTTAGCATAAAGATACACCTCGATATGATGTATTTAAATATGTAAAAAATATAAATGCAGGACAAACGTTTTTGGGTGGGTTTTTTTAGAAAATATCGCATTTTTTATGTTCGGGCTGTACATAATGAAATCTGTATGCACAGTGTAAACATACGCTCTAATTTACGACAAGGCGCTTCACTTTAATTAACCTGGCTTGTAAAACAACATAAATGACTTGAGAGTATAATCAACTTTTAAACTAAATATATTTCTATTTGCATAAATAGAACGAAATGGGGTTATAGTATTTTTCTCTCATAAAAAAAAGCAGCATATTATTAGGCCTATTGGTTGGGTGCGTTAGAGTAAAAACGACCACTCACGATACCCAAGTGATAATTTTCTTTTCTTTGGTACTACGTAATTGGTCAATTTTGTAATTTTAGATGGGAAAGTCTACTTAATCAAGGGTTTTACAGCATTATTTACAGTAATGAAGCAGGGCGGCTGATAATGTCCATTAACATTGTACTATAGTCGCGACAGGTTATGCCACAATACCCTGTGATCTTAAAAAAACTGGCACGTATTTTGTACGTATGTCTAGACCGTGGTAATCACTTACCTGGTCGATACCCTGCAATATACACCTGCCAATCAGGAATCACATGTGCAGGCCACGGAAAGAAAGGACCAATTAACTAAAACAACACTCCGATTCTCAAGTCAGCCCGTGGATGAAAACATAATAGTTATTTCGACACCGACAGTAGTGGTTTATTTTGTATTGAACTTCGTGTTGCTTTGGGGCTTCGGGCGATGAGGAACGTTTTTGTGACGTATTCCGCCCGAAGATTAAAAACATTATTTAAAATTATTATTGTTTTCTACACGTTTTTTAAAACATATTTAAATACATCGTACTGAGATGTATCCTCATGCCAAATCCCATGTTTGTATATGCCATATTTAATTACTTATTGACGTTTCCTTCTTCGGACGGTGAATACAGATTTTGTTATGTAGGCCTACAGCCCTAACATGAAAAATCTTTTTTTTTCCCAAAAAATAAATAAATAAAAAATTCTACATTTTTGTTTTAACATATATAAATACATCATGCTGAGGTGTATCTTTGTGCCAAATATGTACAATGTACACTTCGGCATTCGCAACCGAGTACTGTATTTGTCTCCGGGTAACGTTCGGGCTCCGGGCTGTAAATAGGCTGACACCAAAGTACTATGCGGTGTTGGTGTCCAATCTTTTCTTTTGCGATAAAATACATGCGTCTTTCTTCGGATACAATCCTTTGGAAAACCATAAAAAGACAATCCCGATCGTTTAAAGTGTTTATTTTTACACCCAAAGGCCGCGCAGTACGGCACTGTTGGACTGGAAAGATCGTAAGCCCCTTACTCCATATATAAACAGTTAACAACAATGGAAGAGTACAGCGGCTCTGACGTCACTTCCCTTTTTTTCCGAACGCTCACGAAGAAATATGCATAAATCGTACTTTGATACTGATTAGCGTAATTTCTTCATTTTAAGTTAACTACACGTATTTTATTGTTATAAAGTTATTTGTATATTATTTTTATATCATTTTTCTTTTAAAATGAGCTATAATATGGTCTCGTGTCATGTTTCCTTTAAATGACCACAAAAAAGTTGGAAATCCACAAAAAAATTGACATTCCTTGTTCCTAGGACATTAAGATATGCTATAGAAATATCCACTCGCAACAACAGATGTAAAGCAAAATAAGAATGTCCAATTTAGAGATTTCTGGTAGAAATTCAATTACAAATTTTTGTCAAAATGGCCCTAAATATTCACAAGACAACTGCAAAGGGACATTCCTGAGTTTCCTGCAATTTTTAAGATGTTATCGATTAACAAAGACTTTTTAACGATTGTAATTACATATCCAATATATTTTTTTCTGCATAAAATATTAGTGGCTGTATATTAAACGTGTTTCTGATCGTTCTAATATTTGTACTAGGTTAAATTTCATTTTATTTCCTAAAATATAATTTTTTCGTACGTACTAAATTATTTGAAGACAAAATCTAGTTTTGGCTTCTTACAAATATTAAGACGACCAGAAACACATTGAATATACAGACACTGATATTCTAAACCAGAAAATATATTTAATATGTAAGTTTAATCGTAGAAATATTTTATTAGTCTGAAACATCTTACAATGCAGCAAACTCAGGAAGGAAGGAAGGAAATGTTTTATTTAACGACGCACTCAACACATTTCATTTACGGTTATATGGCATCAGACATATGGTTAAGGACCACACAGATATAGAGAGAGAGAAAACCTGCTGTCGCCACTTCGTGGGCTACTCTTTTCGATTAGCAGCAAGGGATCTTTTATATGTATCATCCCACAGACAGAATAGTACATACCACGGCCTTTGTTACACCAGTTGTGGAGCACTGGCTGGAACGAGAAATGCAAACTGAGGAATGTCCCTTTAAAAGATTAATTGAAATAAAGACGTAAACTGAACTTACCCTTGAATGGATAGCTTTCTAAACTCTCTTCGGTTCCATAGGAACTAATTGGGAACGTACCCAGCTCGGCCTGAAACAAAATGAGTCGTAGAATATTAAAAGTTTATTTTGTTTAAACACCACTAAAACATTTTGATTTGCTGTTTGTTTAGCAAACATCTGGTTAGGGATTTTTAAAGCTATCTTAGCACTACGATATTGTAAAACCATCGTATACTATGACGTCACTATAGAACATGCCATTGTGACAATCTAGCCTACGATGGTTTTAAGACATCATAGCGCTAAGATTGCTTTGAAAATATGGGCCCTGGTCATTGTGACAGTCTGAGAAAAACCCTCTGTGTGTTTCCATTAGCAACAAGAAATCTTCTGTATGCAATTTCCAACAGACAGGACAACACATACATGGTGTTTGATATACCAGTCACGGGACCAAATGCATCAAAGAGGTTACTTTATAAATGCTACTCACTTTAGTTCACTGTACAGCAAACCCGACAAAAACAGGAGACATATGAAAAAGATATTACGGCAAAAATCTGATGGACGGAGATAAAACCTATATAGTACCCTCCGGTTGGACTGGTAGGTGAATAATAAATAGAGGATAATAAACGAGTTACCAGTTATTATCAAATTTATGTCCCGAGTGAAATAATTTTCAGTTGTCACGAGCTTTAGCACATTGTATATCGTATAACGCTTGTGTAATCCGACTCATGAATGGAAACATTAAATGAATGAAAGTGAAATTCCGACCATGGCGAACCAACCAACCAAACATTGTGATGTTTAAGCCAGCCAATCAGTGGCTGTAAAAACAATCTGCACACTGTGCAATTATTGGAAAAAAAATATTATCTCGCCTTCATGTAAAATTCTTTAATCTCATTGGTTGTTTGCCGTTGGACAAATCCCGTATCCCCCTGTGGGCGGAGCCAAATTCTCTGGGTAAATTTCCCAACAAAGCCGCCCCAGTTAATGCTAAAGTAATTAGATTATAAATAACATTGTAATCAATCAAGTATACATCATTAATTTAATTTTTACTATAAAATACACTATTTCAATACTTTTAAAAGCTCCTCGGCCACCTAATTACGGTCTGGTGTTATTGTCTTTTTATTTTTTAATATTTTTTTTTTTTTTGCTACATACATTTCTGATACATTTTTTTTTTTTTTTAAATTATTAATATCTGTTTCAGACAATTTCATATTAAAAAATTTGAAGTTAAAAACTCGTTTATCGATGGAACTATTTTTCGTCACTGGCAAGTGATTTCGTTCGCGTCCGCGTGGTACGGCTCCGTTAATAAATTGTTAACAATTATTGTCTGGCGTTAATTTGATTATTTGGCTATAAAAAAGATAAATTCGTTGTATCATCTCTCGGGGTATATGGCAGTACCCTCTGTGTGCTCTTTTACCCCCTCGCCTTCGGCTCGGGGTAAAAGAACACACAGAGGGTACATAAAAAGCCATATACCCCTCGTGATGCTTCTACAACTTATATTATCCCATATATTTGAGCCCAAATGTGGGTAATAAAAAGTAAATGGTACTCACATCCGGGTCTATGTCTCGACATACTGAACAAATATAGTCGGTCTGTCCCGTTGGACTCTCTTTCAACATTTTCAGCAAACCGGCATCGATTGCAGAGTCGCACTCAATGTGCACAGACCTGTGAAATAAATTATAAAATCAAATAAAAAAGTGATAAATGTTTGTTAAAAGTCTGTTTGGTTTAAGCAGGTGGGTAAGCAGATTGGTGGGTGCGTTAAAAAAACCCATCACACAGTAAACTTATCGCTACAGATTGTTATCGTCGAAAAATAAGCTAAACTTTACTTTGTTTAACGACCTTACTAGAGCACATTGATTTATTGATCATCGGCTACTGGATGTCAAACACTTGGTAATTTTGACATGTACATATAGTCTGAGAGAAGAAGTTTGTTTTGTTTAATGACACCGCTAGAGCACATTGGTATATTAATCATCGGCTACTAGATGTTAAACATTTGGTAATTCTGACATTTTATCATAGAATGGAAATCTGCTAAAAGTTCCATTAGTAGTAAGGGATCATTTATGTGCACCATCCCACAGACGGGATAGCACATACCGTGGCCTTTGATATACCAGTTGTGGTGCACTGGCTGGAATGGGAAATAACCTCTGCTCATCAGGCAAGTGTTTCACCACAGGGCTATGTCCCACCTAATAAAGTTACATGGATTATTTAAATAAAATAACCAACAAGATTAAAAACTGTGCGCAATTAAATTACATTCCATTAGGTACCTAATAATTAACAGATGTAAAATTCATGACACCCAAGCACAAAAAAATGTCAGCTACTGGGTGCCTAACAAAGGTAAGTGCATGAAAGAATTGAAGGAAGGAAGGAAATGTTTTATTTAAAGACGCACTCAACACATTTTATTTATGGTTATATGGCGTCAGACATATGGTTAAGGACCACACAGATTTTGAGAGGAAACCCACTGTCACCACTGCATGAGCTACTCTTCCGATTAGCAGCAAGGGATCTTTTATTTGCGCTTCCCACAGGCAGGATAGCACAAACCATGGCCTTTGTTGAACCAGTTATGGATCACTGGTCGGTGCAAGTGGTTTACACCTACCCATTGAGCCTTGCGGAGCACTCACTCAGGGTTTGGAGTCGGTATCTGGATTAAAAATCCCATGCCTCGACTGGGATCCGAACCCAGTACCTACCAGCCTGTAGACCGATGGCCTGCCACGAATTGAAGGAAGGAAATGGTTTATTTAAAGACTCACTCAACACATTTTATTTATGGTTATATGGCGTCGGACATATGGTTAAGGACTACATTGATATTGAGAGGAAACCCGCTGTCACCACTTCATTGGCTACTCTTTTCAATTAGCAGCAAGGGATCTTTTATATGCACCATCCCACAGACAGGGTAGTACATACCACAGCCTTTGATATACCAGTCGTGGTACACTGGCTGGAGTGAGAAATAGCCCAATGGGCCCACTGACGGGGATCGATCCCAGACCGGCCGTGCATCAAGCGAACGCTATACCACTGGGCTACGTCCCGCCCCCGTAAGTACAAGAAGGAATTGATGACCAAATTAATATAAATATTCTAAAGTTAAAACAGTGTAAAGAGCTGTGCAAAAATATCACATGAAGTAAATTATAATATGGAATAAAAACTTTAGAAACCCACACCTTTTTTACATTAGCAAGATAACTTCTTTTGATGCTTGATACTAAATGCTGATATATTCACGAATTGGGATCAATTACGTTTTGCACCGACTGCCTGATACTAAATGCTATATTCAAGACTTGTTATTACCTGCTTTTTGCACAGACTGCCTGATACTAAATGCTATATTCAAGACTTGTTATTACCTGCTTTTTGCACCGACTGCCTGCTTTTTGCACCGACTGCCTGGTACTAAATGTTATATTCAAGAATTGTTATCACCTACCTTTTGCACGGACTGCCTGGTACTAAATGTTATATTCAAGACTTGTTATCACCTACCTTTTGCACGGACTGCCTGGTACTAAATGTTATATTCAAGACTTGTTATCACTTAATTTCTGCACTGACTGCTTGGTACTAAATGTTATGTTTTATTTAACGACGCACTCAACACATTTTATTTATGGTTATATGGCGTCGGCTAAATGTTTATATTCAAGAGTTACCTTTTGCCCTGACTGCCTGGTACTACATGCTGAAATATTCAGGAATTGCTATCACTTACTTTTTACACTGATTGCATTGAACCATGGTTTTATTATGGAAGGTGCGGTAGGCCCTCCCACACAACGCACAGCACAGTCCCTTGTTCCGCTGTTGATAGCAGCTGTCACAGACAGAATAATTGAGATGCCACCGCGAGCTGGGGCCATTTCCAGGAGTTCTCGCCCCACAGTCCGTACATATTCGACAGTTCTGAAATAAACAGTAGAGTGGATTTTAACTTCCATGTTTTATCATCCTTCATATCCGAGATGTGTGAACATGCTTGGACAACCAAAGAAAGAAATGTTTTATTTAACGACGCATTTAACACATTTTGTTTACGGTCATATGGCATCAAACATATGGTTAAGGACCACACAGATATTGAGGAAACCCGTTGTCGCCACTTCATGCGCTACTCTTTCCGATTAGCAGCAAGATATCTTTTATGTGCACCATTCCACACAGGGTAGTACATACCACGGCCTTTGATATACCAGTCATGGTGCACTGGCTAGAGCGAGAAATAGCCCAATTGGCCCACTGACGGGGATTGATCCCACACCGACTGCACATTGAGTGAGCACTGTACCACTGGGCTACGACCCTCCCAAAGATTCTGAGTACTGCTAAAGCAATGCATGTTCCCTACTGGGCCCCAACAAATTTTCATATCTCCTAAACTGAAGGGCCATAACTCAATGAAAAATAGGTAAATTTCCATGTAAGATAAACTTGATCTGTAACAGTACATGATAAAGCTACATACAAAATTCTATCTAAATATCTTTAGGCATTCAAAAAAAAAAAAATCTGGGAAACAAATTTTCATATCTCCTTTGTTCAAGGGCCATAACCCTGTGAAAAATGGGTAAAATGCTATGAAAGTCATACCTGATCTACAAAACATGATAAAGCTATACACAAAATTTCAGCTCAATAATGTGAAAAAACCCATCCGAAAAACTATATGTGGAACAAATGGATGGACGAACTGACAGACAGACAGGACAGAGATGAAACCTATAGACCGGTAGGGGCTAATAATCTGGAGTTTACAAGTGATTTATATTCCTCTTAAATGTAAAAAAAAATAAGAGGATTCATCACGAGTTTCAAATTGAAAATATCAACAGAGTCTATACATCTTAAATAGTATTTGTCGAGGGTCTGGTATGGACTATTTTAATGATAAATCTAACTACTACATACCTTGCACTTCCATCCATTTTTCGGTATGGTGGTCATCGCCGGTTTCAAACAAAATGTATGGTAGCCTTTGTCACAGATGTCACACACAAGCATTTTACTGTCATCCCCTGGTTTCCTGCAAAATAATAAATTAATTTATTACCCACATGGTTAAAAAAATATCTTGGTTCATATCAGTGTTACGTCTCAGTAGAACACCAAGTGGGACGTAACACTTGACGTCACTGATTGGCACACTAGAATCAGACTGAAACGTCAACCAAATGTGATCAATGATATTTATTAAAAACGATTATGGGTAATAATATATGAACGAATGGATGTTTAACGACACCCCATCACAAAAGAAATGTTTTATGTTAATGATACACTCAACACATTTTTACAGTTATATGGCGTCAGACATATGGTTAAGGACCACACAGATATTGAGACATTAAACCTGCTGTGGCCACTCATGGGCTACTCTTTTCGATTAGAAGCAAGGGATCTTTTATATGCACCATCCCACAGACAGGGTAGTACATACCACGGTCTTTAATGTACCAGTCGTGGACCGAGAAATTGGATGAAATCAAAACAAAACAAAAATCACTGATGAAAGAGGGTGCATCAATGATTCAAACTATGGAATAAGAAATACCCCAATGGGCCTTTTTTAACAATTAAAATTACATAGTAAATAAAAAAAAATTGCTGTTTAAAACATCCGTGTCTCTCTGTAAAAGGTTACACAAACACGAAATAGGTTACCTGAATTTTAGATTTTGCCAAAACCCTTTAATTGTTTATGCAAATTAGATGTTGATGGCTCTAGTGTAAAATACCATTACCTGCAGGTCTGACAGATTTTACAGTTGGGGCACTGCCAGCCTGCTCGCACCGTGGGCTTCACTTCAACCGGTGGACACAGACAGTTGCCGTGGTAATGCTGCCCACAGCTGGTGCAGAACAGCTGCTCGGCAATGTTCCCCTGGGTCCCACACTGCACACACAGAGCTTCGGGTCCAGCTACAGAGAAAAAAAAAAATGTTAATAAAGTAACAGACACTAGGTTTTAAACTCTATGACATTTTTTTTTTTTTACAATGCATTTTTGTATTAAAGTGACAGACACTTAGATATTTAAAAACTAATACATTTTTTACAATGCATTTTTCATAATTCTAAAATCACACGTTTGGCTGAGAGGTAATGGTTATCGAGACGAGCTCTGGTTATTTTAAGACAATAATTCCCCGTTTAAACATCACAGACTTTAGCTTCTCTCTGTTATGATGATCTTATCCAAATGTGTGTTGCACATTTGTAGATTAACTAAACTTAGTGTCCATTTTTACGGGCAGAAACTAGGGTATGTGCCTTTAATAACTCCTCAGTTATCAATACACCTCAGTTATCGATACACCTCAGTTATCAATACTCCTCAGTTAACAATACACCTCAGTTATCAATATACCTCAGTTATCAATACACCTCAGTTATCAATACACCTCATCATAGCTACCCGTAATACAGACTACAATGTGTGTTGCAGGTTTGTAGATTAACCAAACTTAGTGTCCATTTTCACGGACTAAAACTAGGGTCTGCGTCTTTAATAATGGAAACAGAAAGGAATACGTGCTTACCAACATAACTGAATTTTGTTCCATCTCTCACTATAATCAAAGTTTTATCTAACAGATATTGCAGTTGAAAGCCAGAGCACATTGATTTATTAATCATCAATGTCAAACCGTTAATTGTTATGTACAGTCTTAGAGAGGAAGGAAATGTTTTATTTAACGATGCACTCAACACATTTTATTTACAGTTACATGGCATCTGACATATGGTTACGGTCCACACTGATATTGAAAGAGGAAACTCGCTGTCACCACTTTATGGGCGACTCATTTCTATTAGCAGCAAAGGATCTTTTTTACATGCCCCATCCCACAGACAGGACAGTACATACCACAGCCTTTGTTACTCCAGTTGTGGAGCACTGGCTGGAACGAGAATCCACAATAAAGTATCACACTAAAACAAAACAGATGAAAAAAAACTAGGTATAATCAAGTGTGTGTTACATACCTATAATTTCAGCTTGATCAAAGTGTTCGCCACAAAGAAGAGAAAGTGTTTTAATATCCTGAAAAATATAAGAAAACATTACACATCTAGTTGGAATATTAGTCCTAGGGTGTATCATACATAATTCAGTGAAAGAAAATGTCTGTGACCTATGAGCTTTCTATTACGAAGACGCCATCTTGAAAATGCAGTCTCCATCATCAGAGACCATCATATTCTTTAATGCATATGTAAGTCTCGCTTACTGAGAAGCACTGGTGTAACTATGTATCAATCTCCCACCCCCCCCCAGTAAATAGACCGATTTCAGCTGAATGTACTTTTCACCCTCTTTATTATCTACTTTTATCTGTACTGTTATAGTTGATGGTCAGCAATAATCTAAAAGAAAAAAACATGTGTTTCCAAACCGACCGTAATGTTTTTACAATTTATTAAAAAAAAATTGCCCCATTGTTTTTTAACATGAAGGTGAAAAGAGTAAATAACATTTTATCTAAACAATCTGAACTGACAAGGGTAATGTAGTAAAAAAAAATATAATATCTATATATATATATATTATAACTATATTTATAAATATCTTATACAAAAAACATGAAATATCCTCTATAATTTCCTTTACAATCATTACAACTTAACGTCATCTCATTGGTCAAGTTTGTTCACTTCTCGATGCACGTAAAAATTATATTGTCTGGGAATGTCATATGTGATGAACTTTACAGTGAAATTCCTCTATATTTGACTCAATTGAATTTCCTTTACATTCATTACAACTTAACGTCATTTTTTCTCATTGGTCAAAAAGTTTTTCGTTCACTTCTCGATAGCTGATTGTGACAGCTAATTTGATAATAAATTTGATCGTTTTATCAACAACGAAAATTACCAAATATTGCAATATGAATCGTAGTTCGGGTTTAAAAAAAAATTCTGGTCATGTTATCGGGAATAATGGACATAAATACTGGACAGCTGGCCACAAATGCCCGTAAGTAAATGCAACTTTTTAGATTTTTTGCCTAATTTTAATCACCATTAGCCGATCTAAAATACCAAAAAATTTTCAAAATAAAATTCATGAACTTTATTAGTGTAGTAAAAAAAAATATAAATATCAACGTGTTTTTGTTTAACGTACACCCAAAAAAGCAAAATAAAATATGAATTTTATTTAGTAAATCAACGACACCATTGGAATATTTATCATCAGCTATTGGATATCAAACATTTGTTTTGACAATGTCTTAGAGAGGAAACCACAGCCTTTGATACACCAGTCATGGTGCACTGGCTGGAATGACAAATAACCCAATGGGCCCACCGATGGGGATCGATCCCAAACCGACCACACATCAAGTGATTGCTTTACCACTGGGCTACGTCCTGTCTCCTTATTAATAAGTATGTTTCAAATTTGATTATTTGTATTATCTGTTATTTCTCTTATCTTTCAAAAGTCAATTTACCCTACCTAATTTTTCTCAAAACATTCCTCTAAAACAGACAATTTTTATTTTAAGTCCCACCTGAAAACACCCGCCAGCAGATGCACATGGGTAGTGAAATCGTTTCCTGCACTGCGGTCCTCGACACGGGATCGTGGCTCCGAACCGTCTACAGTAGGAACACTTCTGTGTGAGACCGGTGAACACAGCCTGGTCGACAAACTGCAGTTTCTGATCCTCCAGAATCACACCTTCGGACCACGCCGCACAGCAGTGGTGGGACCAGCAGTGACCTGTGATGTTAAGAATTGGAATGAATATTTAAAGACACCCCAGCACCAAAAAACCTACATCAGCTGTGAATAACACAGGGCTCGACAGGCAGTAAAATGTGGCTGTTATTACCTTTTTAAAATAGTAGGCCAAAAACAATAAGAAAATTTATTTTCCATATGGTTCAACATAACCGAGTTAATAATAATCATACGAAGCACACGTGTAATAACAAGTGTAATGACGTAATTGTGGGAAGCGATGTCATAACATGACATTACTTCCCCAGGCCTAGCTCAGACTGTGCATTTAAAATATGCCGTCATTTCGTTCCTAGTTGTGGCTGAAACATTTTGAGTTGGGTTCATAAAGAAAACAACAATAATAATATGGATAATAACGAAATTATTACCCTCGCGTGTGAGTCGTACTGATTTTACAAAACTCATGTCAGGAGTCATGTATTACCCTCGCTTTCGTTCGGGCAATACAAAATTCCTGACATTCGCTTCGTAAAATCAGTACGACAAACAACAAGGTTCTTACACTCGAAAAAACACAAAATTCAAGGACATTTCTAGGACATTTTTTAAAAATTCCATGACATAAAATGTTCAATGAATGAATGTTTTTATAACAAATTGTCTGAATATAGACAAGTTACGACGACAACAAAAGTAAAGATGCGAAAAAAAAAAAACTACCACATGTTTGGCCTAAATTTCCAGGACACAATGAAATTTAATGCCAGGTCTGGATTTTAAAATCACAAAATTTCAGGACATTCCAGGATTTCCAGGACGCATAAGAAGCCTTAACAAGCTTGTATAATAATCTCTATATATGGCCTGCTGGAATGGAAATAAGACAGCTCAGTCTCAGATAAATAGAAGATGGTACATACATCTGACTCTTGGAAAATTATCTGCAACTTTAAAATTTTTTTATTTTAGCAAGTTAATTTTTATTTGAGCTGCTAAGCTTTTCCCGTTCAAGTCCTGCAACATCAATAATATTTTTTATAAAATTATCAAAACATAGTTTGAACACATGATGAAAGACATAATATGAAATATATCAAAAATAAATTCTTGAAAATGACAAATACAATTGAATGGCTGTTTAACAGCATCCCAGTACCAAAAAATGCATCAGATATTGGGTGTCAAATAAAGGTAAATAGTCTCAGATATCCGTATGTTGATTATGAAAATGAAACGACAGAATCTACTATAAGTTCGAGATACTGAATGTTCAAAATAAGCATCACAGAGTCAGTTATTAGTACAAATTATAAGGGATTTATCCAGGATGTTTTGCCAGGGTCTTATGTCTGAAGGCATTGGGAAAATTAGCGCGAGTAAATCATACTTGGAATATTTTTTTCAGGTTACACCAGTTATATTAATTTATTACAACCAGGCTTTCTGCCAGAGGGTAAACGGGTATGGAGCCATACCCAATTTGTTTTTGCAGATATTATTTTTTAAGTTTACCTTTTGACAAAATTAATTACTCTTATTATTACTGTATGATTTTCTTAACCCTAAGCCTAAACCCATTTTTGTTCTGGGGGGAGGTCCCTCCATACCCCGTTCACTGTGGTTGCATTCAATTCCATAGCGCCATACCCAAAATTTTCTTTCTGGCACAAACACTGACAACAGATAAAATTAACTATATATATACTCTTCAAAAAAAGTAGGGGAACTCTAATAAGAATTTACAATTGCCAAAATTGTAAGGTATATTAGCTGTGGGGAATGGTTATATGATAATAGTGAATTAATTGGGCAAACATTACAACCGGTAGTTCATTATTATTATTACCACCAAAGATCTTGAAGGACGATTGGGGTCAGAAGTGAAATTTGAAAGTTGTCGGGTTTTTTTTATCAGTAAATAGCAAATTCAAACAATAAAAATTACTAAAAACAAAACAATAACAACTGTATGTTAAACAGAATCAAAAAGACTGACAGAAATAATGTTCCAGTGATTAATGGACCTTCCTGCAAATTGTCAAATAGAGAATAACACCCCATGCACGTGTACCTGGGCAAGTGCAAACTATGGAATGTGTTTCGGTGTGTTGATAAACAGACCTGAACGTTCTTTACTAGGATGTCTGTGGTCAAAACGTATATTCGGTCTAATAGTTGATATTAACATTAATATTTCAGGTTCCCCTACTTTTTTTAAGAGTATATGTCATCTCGTGAAGTTTGCAATCATATCACTCTCATCGCACAAGTGCGACTCGTGAGACATGGTTGCAAACTTCACTCAATGAGATATAAATCATATTTGACAAAAAACATGAAATATCCTCTATACATACATTTGAGATTATATTGGGAATATTTAGCACAGAAATTGGGAATTTTCAGTGCTACTTTCTTTTGGAAACGGGCCTTATGTTCAGACCCACAGAACACCTAGATAAATGGCTGATTATGTTCTGGAGCCAATTTTCTACCTCGAAATACGTTAAGCCAATGTGATAATGACAAAAAAAGAAAGAAAAAAAGTTTCTTTTGTTTAACACTACCACTAGAGCACACTGATTTATTAATCCTCTATGTGATAATGAAGTCTGGTATTATATAAAAGTATCTTGTACTAGGAACTACAAACCTGTTGACTCAAAAACTTGACTGATCTCAATGTCTTCGGGAAAGCCAACAACATTGAGTTCGTCAATCACTTGCTGACAGCCAGTTTCATCTTCAAACGACGAGTGACGGGGAGAGCGGCTTCGCTCTCTGCAAACAAAAACAATGGCAAAGTTAGCTTAGGTGTCCTCTAGTTGTTGTCGTTTTTATATTTGTGTTTAACATGGTTAATACCTCCATTGAATAATAAGGTGATAGGTGCTTCATGTGATTAATATCTGATCGGGTGCCGCGTGTTTAATACGGTTAATACCATGACTGTTTTATCAGGTACCGTGTTTAATACCGTGACTGTTTTATCAGGTACTGTGTGTTTAATACGGTTAATACCATGACTGTTTTATCGGGTGCCGTGTTTAATACCGTGACTGTTTTATCAGGTGCCGTGTGTTTAATACAGTTAATACCATGACTGTTTTATAGGGTGCCGTGTTTAATACCGTGACTGTTTTATCAGGTGCCGTGTGTTTAACACCGTTAATACCATGACTGTTTTGTGTGTTTAATACGGTTAATACCATGACTGTTTTGTGTGTTTAATACAGTTAATACCATGACTGTTTTATAGGGTGACGTGTTTAATACCGTGACTGTTTTATCAGGTGCCGTGTGTTTAATACGGTTAATACTGTGACTGTTTTATCGTGTGCTGTGTTTTTAATATGGTTAATACCATGACTGTTTTATCAGGTGCCGTGTGTTTAACACACGACTGTTTTATCGGGTACGTGTGTTTAATACTGTGACTGTTTTATCGGATGTCGTGTATTTAATACTGTGACTATTTTATCGGATGTCGTGTATTTAATACTGTGACTGTTTTATCAGTGTGCCGTGTATTTAATACCTTGACTGTTTTATCGGATGACGTGTTCTCCTCCAAGTCAAAGGCTTTGGACTTTTGTCTCTTCCCCGTTCATCCTTATCAGCCGATCCGCGGCGCGTTTTCTGCAGCACACGTTTGAAGGGGTTAAATCCGGATGTCGGCTCATAGTAACACAGCTCACCTTGTCCAAGCAGACTCCTCTCTCCACAGTTACAGAATGAACACAGGTGAACTTGACTAAAATAAACATGAAAAGAAGATTCTAATATCCAGCGCTTATGATTTGAAAATCAACGGTGAGCAAGAAATGACTCTGCTGAAATTACGTAGGAGAGAAATCACTCTCCGCGCAACAATTCACAGTAATTTTAAATAAATATATTAATGATATCGGCGTGCGACGAGGCGAGCAGTTTTTCGACCACATGGAAATGACTTTGCACGAGCACATGTGAGCGGGAGCAACTGCTTTACTCTTTACGATTAGCAGTAAGGGATCTTTTATATGCACTACCCCACAGACAGGGTAGTACATACCACAGCCTTTGGTATACCAGTTGTGGTGCACTGGCTGGAACGAGAAATAGCCCAATGGGCCCACCAATGAGGATCGATCTTTGACCTACCGTGCATCGAGCAAGCGCTTTACCATTGGGCTACATCTCGCCCAGAGTTTCAATGAACAATGTAGATCAATTTAGACTAAATAATAAAAAAGAAAAGAATTCTGTAAAATTAATATTTTGCCTGCCACATATGGTACAATGTACACTGTGATGAACATCCATAGGTGAAACTACACACCAAGTTTCATTGACCTTGGACGTACAGTTTACGAAAAAGGAGAATTAATATCTTGCCTGCCATATACGATACACTGTACATTGTGATGAACATCCATAGGTGCAACTACACATCAAGTTTCACTGACTTAGGACTGATAGTTTACGAGAAACTGATCTAAACATGAAACTTTAAGGTTAAACTTAATTCATTTTAAGCTGATGTTGCTGACACCCTCGGAAAAGTAATATTTATATCTCATCTTTTTACTTCATAAAGGCAAGACAAATGGTAAATTCTAATAATCAGGGTGGGAATTGGTGAACTGTCAAAAAAGAGGAAAAGAGGTTAAAATCCATGTCATTTGACAAATTTTGGAAGAAAGGACGATTAGAATGCGAGAAAACGCAATGTTCCATGAGAGGAAAACAACTGATCCGAGGAGAATTCCCACCTTTCATAAATGCATTTTCCCACAGACAGGAAAGCACATACAACAACCTTTGACCAGAACGATAAAAACCCCAATCAGTTGAATGAATCCACCGAGGTGGTTCAATCCTATGATGCAGGCACTTCAAGCGAGCACTCAACTGACTGAGCTAACTCCCACCTCGGTTCACATTTAGTGTTACTTACCCTTGTGTCTCAGTCTCCTCTCCTGAAGGTTCACCCAGACTGACATCTACACGGTCCACAGACGTACTGGCTGCAAAACAAGAATGAAATGTTTTATTTAACGATGCACTCAACACATTTTATTTATGGTTATATGGTGTCAGACATATGGCTAAGGACCACACAGATACTGAGGGAGGACACCCGCCACTTCATGGGCTACTCTTTTTGATTAGCAGCAAGGGATCTTTTATATGCACTATCCCATAGATAGGATAGCACATACCATGGCCTTTGATGTACCAGTCGTGGTGCACTGGCTTGACTTTAAAGAAATGTGTGTAACGACCGTTCCCAACTGAAATAGCCCAATGGGCCCACCATCCCAGATCGACCGCGCATCAAGTGAATGCTTTACCACTGGGCTATTTTCCACCCCAAACCTATCCAGAGTCATCAACTGTATTAAATAGCTTCCCACTGTGACTGGTTAAATTAAAAACATCAACAGAGAGCGCCTAGTCTAGTTACCCAGCGCCATGACTCTGCTTCGTCCTTCAGGGCTGGTATCACTGGCACTGCTCTCCGGCCGAGGTTGGAACGCCCCCTGACGCAGGCCGACAGTGGTTGCCGATGATGGGTCTTGTCTAGACGAGTAGGGTGGCGACTGAAGGGCTTGTCTGTACGCTAAACTAGATGCAGCCGGTCGCCCTCTTCGTCCTGTCCCACGAATCCGTCTGAAGAAAAAAAAATAACGAATGAATAAATAAATGAGAAGAAGAAAATGTTTTATTTAACAATGCACTCAACAAATTTTATTTACGGTTATATGGCGTCGGACATATGGTTAAGGACCATACAGATATTGAGAGAGGAAACCAACTGTCGCCACTTCATGGGCTACTCTTTTCGATTAGCAGCAAGGGATCCTTTATATGCACCATCCCATAGACAGGATAGTACATACCACGACCAGTTGTGGAGCACTGGGATGTTCAACGACACACCAGCACAAAAATGGACATCGTCTATTGGGTGTCAAACAAGGTAAGTGTACACCAATACGAAAGAAAATATGAAAGAAAAAAGAAGGAAAAAAACGTTTTGTTTAATGACACCACAAGAGCACATTGATTTATTAATCATCGGCTATTGGATGTTAAACGTTTGGTAATTTTGACATAGTCTTAGGAAATCCGCTACATTTTTCCATTAGTAGCAAGGGATCTTTTATATGCACTATCCCATAAACAGGATAGCACATACCACAGCCTTTGATATACCAGTCTTTGTGACAAAATCCATCTGAATATATGTGTAATCACTTTTCATGAATAACTGATCCCAGTACTCTGTTGTTCGAGAGCTAGACAGACATTTGGACGGATATGATCACTCTCTGCCATCAGAGCGAAAACACAGAATAAACAAACGAACATGTTACTCCGAAACCAGAGAATCATAGTGTCAAGTTTCACAACTATCTGATCAAAACTCTAGAAGAAAACAATTTCAAGATTTCAATTTAAATTTAAAAACAATTCAATAAAAATAAATTGAAATCCAAAATATCTATTAAATAGTTTGAGAAGGTCCAGAGGGAAAAAAAAGAAAGAAATGTTTTATTTAACGACGCACTCAACACATTTTATTTACTGTTATATGGCGTCAGACATATGGTCAAGGACCACACAGATAGAGAGAGGAAACCCGCTGTCGCCACTTCATGGACTACTCTTTTTGATTAGCAGCAAGGGTTCTTTTATATGCACCATCCCACAGACAGGCTAGCACTTACCACGGCCTTTGATGTACCAGTCATGGTGCACTGGCTGGAATGAGAAATAGCCTAATGGGCCCACCGACGGGGATCGATCCCAGACTGACTGCACATCAAGTGAACACTTTACCACTGATCTACATCCCGTCCCAGGTTTCTTAGGAATATTGTACCATGTTTTAGAACAATGCAATCAAAATTGATAGGAAAAGAAAGACATCAAATTCAATGGAAAAGTTGACGGACAAACGGACGAACAGACACCAGACAAATTGGTATTACAAAAGCTCTGCTGACAATCGTCATAGCGGAGCTAATAATTAAAACACATGGCATACGTAAGGTTTTTATTTCAGTATTTATGTGATTTACAGTACTTACGGACTTCTGCTAAGAAATGTTCTTGTGCCTCTTCCAAATTCCCCTGGATGGCTGCTACAAAACAAAAAACACAGCAACGTATTTCACTCATTGGCCAATATAACACACTACAGAGCACAAATGTAATCAGGGTTTCTGCCTGAGGGTAAAACAGGAATGGTGCCATACCTAATTATTTTGGCAGATTTTTTTCTTTTTTTTAAGTTAACATTTTGACAAAATTAATTACTCTCATCATCACTGTATGATTTTCCTAACCTTAACCCTAAACTTACCACATTTTCTTTCTGGGGGAGCCCCCCTCCATAACCCCTGTTGACTGTGGTTGCATTCAATCCACAGCGCCATACCTAAAAATTTCTTTCTGGCAGAAACACTGGTAATATAAAGACTACTCCTCGACCTGAACTTAATGTCATAAAGTCTGGATCTAGAAAAAAATATTATCATTAAAAAAGAAAGAAAAAAAGAAGAAAAGTAAGTCTACTAAGGTGTGTGGTAAGATTTGATCCTAGAACCTTCAGAAGGAAACACTATCACAGACAGGAAGGAAGGAAATGTTTTAGTTAACGACGCACTCAACACATTTTATTTACGGTTATATGGCGTCAGACATATGGTTAAGGACCACACAGATTTTGAGAGGAAACCCGCTGTCGCCACTACATGGGCTACTCTTCCGATTAGCAGCAAGGGATCTTTTATTTGCGCTTCCCACAGGCAGGATAGCACAAACCATGGCCTTTGTTGAACCAGTTGTGGATCACTGGTCGGTGCAAGTGGTTTACACCTACCCATTGAGCCTTGCGGAGCACTCAATCAGGGTTTGGAGTTGGTATCTGGATTAAAAAACCCATGCCTCGACTGGTATTCGAACCCAGTACCTACCAGCCTGTAGACCTATGGCCTAACCACGACGCCACCGAGGCCGGTCACTATCACAGAGTCATCAAATCATATTCCTTATGTCAAGGCACCACAGATTAAAGGTTCAGAGCCTAATGTTTTTGTTAATTATGTAAAATATACTAACACAAAATAATTTTTAGATAAGTTAAAGTTTGTTTTGTTTAACGACACCACTCGAGCACATTTATTATTATTATAATTAATTAATCATTGGCTATTGGATGTCAAACAATTTGTAATTCAGGCATATAGTTTTAGAGAGGAAACCCACTACATTTTTCCATTAAGTAGCAAGGGATCTTTTCCCACAGACAGAAAAAGCACATACCACAGCCTCTGACCAGTTGAATGAATGAATAAATGAATGTTTAACGACACCCCAGCACAAAAATACACATCGGCTATTGGGTGTCACAAATGGTAAATACATGAAAATAATGACCAGTTGTGACACTGACGTTTAAAGTCCTGAAAACAACGACGGCGATGACCAGAAAACTCACCGATAAATAGTTTTCCTTGGTACGGGGGATAGACCATCCTTTCTGGGCCTTCCTGGCCCTCGTCGGTTTGGCTTGATTATCGAACCAGCCGTGTAATATTTGGCTAGAGCGCCCGATTTGGAGGTCTGCGCGACTTCAAGTCCGGTCTCGAACGGTAGCGGGGGCACAGCGGATGGAACGGTGATGCTTTCTAACACCTCGCTACCGATCTGGGATTCATCGTACAGCGACAATTCCAATTCGGGTCGAAGTTGGGCCTCAACTGCAGTCAGTGTGTCGGACGCGTCCAACGCAGATACCGACGAGTCTAAATCAATTTCGGGAGTCGAATCATCGTCCTCGTTATACTGTGAGTCCACAGTGGAGAGCGCGACGTCATCGTGTTGGATTATTTCCTCTTGGTCGAAGGCATCGCGGGTCTCTTCAGACTGAGATGGCCCCGGTGGTTCAACGTCTGGTGCTGATAACTCGGAGAGGGCTTCAGAATCAGCTACAAATAATAATAAAAGAAACATGTTTTAAATATTTTTAATTCTACAATGCTAATCAACAGGGAACGTTTTGTTCAATATCGCATCGCGATTCTCTACGCAACATGGAGAGGGCTTCAGAATCAGCTACAAATAATAAACAAAAAATGTTTTAAATATTGTTAATTCTACAATGCTAATCTTCAGGGAAGATTTTGTTCAATATCACGCCACGATTCACTACGCAAGTTTCAAAGATCGCTACACAATTTTTAAACATTAAACAGTAGTCGTTAATCAATTTTGAATTGACCAGAAATATTGGTAATTAAATCAAGATTATGGAAACAAAATGTTCTCGTGGGATTCTGATTAGGATGAGAAAAATTCTGTCCATCGAGGGCGATCGCCTGGCCCTCCCATAGTCACCACCTTAATATATGAGAGAGAGAGAGAGAGAGAGAGAGAGAGAGAGAGAGAGAGAGAGAGAGAGAGAGAGAGAGAGAGAGAGAGAGAGAGAGAGAGAGAGAGAGAAAGACAGTAGGAGACAGACAGTAGGAGACAGACACATAGGCAGAAGTGACCGAGACAGATAGAGAGATAGATAGAGGGAGGGGAGAGGGAGACTGTGACACAGATATTACAGACACAGATACAGATATTACAGATACAGATACAAATAAGTATAGAAATAATAAGCAAACAAAAACCCAATATATATACAGTTGAATCCCACAGGCTCGAACCCTGTCAGTGCTCGAGAAAGGGTTTGGCCCATTGGGTAGTTCGACCAAACCATTCGGTCAACAATGTGTAAGTGTAACTAGGGACTCCTTTTTCTTCCTCATAGTAATATTTAGCAAGGTATGCATATCTAGGGTTGGAAAATATAAAATAGCATTGGAATAGTGGTAGCTTTTGAGTATTATCACCCTTTTCCTGACCCTACCCTAAAATTATCATTTTAAAAATACTACCAACACACGGTAAAGCGACCTATTTCAACCCAGTGCTACTTTATCATTAAGCAGTCCTTGTCAATGACATTTGTCACACCTGTGGTAATGTTAAATAGCATTTCAGAATTTTTTTTTTTTTAAATGTTGAAGTCGAAAATTTTAGCATTGGTAATACATACATTGTACTAGTAGTGCCTAAATTTTGAATAATGCAGTATTTCAGTTTTAGAATTTGTTTTAATTTATCATTCAATTTTAAAATGTTAAAGGGACACACCCTAGTTACGGCTATTTGTTAACCATTACGGCATTGTTTTTCGCTATTAAACCCCATTTTTCACAAATAAAATTGCACTTTACTTACATTTTATT
Source organism: Gigantopelta aegis (assembly GCF_016097555.1). Lineage (NCBI taxonomy): Eukaryota > Metazoa > Mollusca > Gastropoda > Neomphalida > Peltospiridae > Gigantopelta > Gigantopelta aegis. The sequence goes on from NC_054709.1 coordinate 5,646,080, forward strand.
ATTTAGAATACACATCTCCATTCACCTGAAGTGCTTTTTGGTAATCCTGATGTTTGTAAAACCACGAAATGCATTTTTCGCATTTTTTCACAAGACGTGCAGTCGAGAAAAAAACGTTAAGCAAGCGAGGTCCAATCTATTTTTAGAGGGAATCTTCCTGTGTAAACGTCACAGATGTTGGTATACCACGTGACCGTTATCATTTTGGTTCGGTTTCTCGTGCACGGTTCGCGCAATCAACATCCGATTTGTTGTTGTTCATTTGTGAGATTTTTCTTCACAGTTCGTGAACATTTTCAGTAACAATAAAGTTCAGACAAGTAAGTGTCTCAATACAAAACGTTACAAACCCTTAAAACCAATAATTTTGCTAAGTCTTACGATATCTGGAGAGGGAATACAACAAGGACAGAACAGTTGGAACATGTCCAGGAGAGGTGAAAAGAACGCACCCCAAGTCTGTGCGCACTCTGTGAAATTTGTCGTGACGTAGGCATTGTTGTGCTTCGAGCGACATCTACCGGTGACATCAGAATACTAACTTTCAAAATTATTTTAAGCAATTGGGACATGGGGATTCCCATGGTATTTATCGATATAAAACCTGCTTTTTCACTCCATTTGATAAAAACGTGATCTAAGTGTGTTACAGGTTTGTAGATTAACCAAATTATAATTTATTTTCGCTGGATGGAACTAGGGTGTGCGGCTTTAATAAAAGTTTTGGAATATATACAGTTA